>NC_053445.1:27713256-28013256 GCF_007990345.1 Gossypium hirsutum | reverse complement strand
GAACATTTTTTTAAATATCTCAACAATGATAACATACTGGCCCAACTGTTTCATTACTCTAACCTCAAATTCAGTCTACATTATTGGCAAATTCTTTCGGTTACTAATGCAGTGTAACAGTAAGAATGCAATGATTCAAAGTTAGTTATCTTGTATACAGAAATAACGAATTAAATAAAATGTATCAATATTAACATCAGGAGGGACTCCTCACGAGTTTGAATAGCATAAACCTTTATAGGCATCCTGAACTTCAGATCTAATAGCCACATCTGTTAGAGTATTTTGGTGAATTACTAGTAGAGATGAGTAACTAAATTGTTTGCTTTGATTAAGTATAGAATTCTTTGTATGCGCCAATTGGCGAACTCTTAACTTGGCAAAAATCTGTGGTTTAGCGAACTCTCCCATTAAGTGTACATCACCCAGATGCTTTGGTGAACCCATTTGGTTTACTGTTGAATGGATTTTTTATTATTTATAATAAGGAAATTTAGTTAGTTAACTTGATACTTAGTTAGAATGGAACTAAGCTACTATAGATGAAAAGACTTAATTTATGATAAGCACACTTAATCACGAGAATCAAGAATTTTAGTAGAATTATCTGACTTTTCCACTAAACCTTATCTCCGTGCTTAAGTATATAAGGATGGCAGTGTCTTCACCAAAAATCTTTGCATTTTTTTTTGTATTCATCTTCCTATTTGATTGTTCTTTGAATCTTCTGAAAACCAAAGTCCAAAAATCTTGCCTGAATTTGGGTTTGCTATAAACAGCCAACTCCTATGTTTGTCATAGCTCTTTAGTAATTACCGATGAACCCTAGGTTATTCTTAAAATTATTTAAGTGTTTTGGACTTTGCATGCATAAGTGTTATACTGTTGTATAAGGAAGGAAATTTATTGGTTCTGGGTTAATTGTTAATCTTTCTTGCATGCATGTTTAGATTTGATGAAGTAGTAATCTAATATGTTTAAGTACCTTTATTTTTAGCTCAAGAAGCTACTAAAGGTCCGAGTGACAAAGGCAATGGATCTGCTTTATAGACTTTGCTATATTTTGGTGAGTTCCTTCTTACTCCCATATGTTGCTATTATCTTTACTTTATGATATTGTAAGGTAAGTATTCTTACTCTATAAAGAATGATCAATGTATGTCTGTATGAAAAATAGCTGTCTGTCCAAAGTCATTAGTCTGAGTTTTGTTTGTTTGGGATAAGAAGCACAGTCATTTTCATGTTAAGTCACTACCATCTACTTCTGAAAAGAATGATGTGATATGAACTGATCTATGGTGATGGAGTTAAAGGAAATATGTTGTGTACCCTCCAACAAGGCAGATATATATTGCAAACTTGATTAGCATAACACAATTAAACATGCTATTGAATTATTCTAAAATGGAGAGCTATAAGGAGAGAATGTATATGAATGAAACAAAAACTGCTTATATGAATCTGACTCTGACCTCTGAATTCTGGGTATTCTGGGTATGTGGCTGACACGAAAATAGAATGTTTGAGTTATGTTGTGTTAGCGCATAGTATTCGCCCAAGTGGTACGCTATTGACGTACTAAGCCTATCTAAATTTTGTATACGTCATTGCCGTGCTTTATAATTTTGAGAGATTCCTTCAAAAGATTTAGTTTTATTATTTGTATTTTGTTTAAGTTCATTATGGAACTCACTATGTTCTTTTGAACTTACCCTGTTACATTTTTCTTCTTAAACCTACTATTGAAAGAATTTCTAAAGGACTACGCCAAAGGACATCTATTGCAGTGAGACATCTATTTATTCATACTATACATGACATATGGAGGTGATGTTTGGTTGTATTCTGAGATGGAATTCTAAATGAAACTTATGATTTATAAGCAATGCTTTAATGAAATTTTATCTAAGTTTTTGGAATGGTTTCATAATGTTATATTTCGAATAATGAAATTATCTTATTGAAGTTTATACACCATTTGACTTATACTTTATTTTAGTATTTTATTAAAGGTTTAATTCAAACACTACAAATTGTACAAAGTTTGTCAGAAATAGTTTTAAATAAGGATGATTTCTAGGTAGTGACATGTCATACTTGGGTCTTTCTAATGGATCGAGTTTGGCTTGTTACAAGTTTGGTATCAGAGTCAAGGTTTAGTCAATTTTTAAAAAATCAAAGGTTGTGTCACAATATATCACGCATAGTACACATTTGGCTTAGTTCTTAATGTATGAACTAAGTTAATTTTTCTTTTGTAATGATATAAGAAAATGTATGACATGTCTAGAAAAGCTATCGAGGAAAAAATGGAGAGTCATAGGCCTATACAAGAACAAACCTCTGCCAATAATATGGGTAAAGCAGGGAACATCTTTAGGAATGTTTTTTTTCGCAATGATGACACAATTATCTAATCAGTTTATGGGAAACATTGAAGAACCCCTACCACAGCAACCTCAGCAACCACCGACTTCATATAAAATTGATCCTATAAGGGAGATTAGAAAAACGGGTGCTAAAGAGTTTCTTGGTGATAAAAGTGATTATCTCACTTTGGTTGAACAATGGTTATCTCGTTTATGTAGAGTGATAAAGGAATTGAAATGTACTCCTAAGGATAGTCTTTTGTGTGCTATATCATTGTTAGAAGGGGAAACTTACCAATGGTTGGAAACCTTGGTTATTGTAACTCTTGAAGAAATGATTGATTGAGACTTCTTTCTGGAAAAGTTCAGGGAAAGATATGTAAACCAGATGTATGTTGAACAAATGAAGAAGGAATTTATGTATTTGATACAAGGTAGGATGTCTGTTATGGAATATAAGAGAGAATTCCACAATCTTAGTCGCTATGCAAAGAACATATTTTAGACAGAGAAGGAAATGTGTGATAAATTTGAATGGGGACTAAGGAATAAAATTCAAGCATTAGAGGCATCTTTTGAATGTAAAAATCTTGCAACAATCACAACTAAGGTCCATAAGATGGAAACCGTCATTAGAGAAAGAAGTAAGAATTTTGAAAGGGAAAAGATGAAGAGAGGAAGGTCAAGCCCTCCACCTCTAGCAAGTTTTAAAAAGCTTAGAGATCAGACCTACTCAGATTCAAGAAGGGATTTGTAGTTTACGAGTTTTAGTCGTAAAGGATTTAGTAGACCAATTGCTTCGATGGCAAGCTCTAGTGGTTCTAGAATGGTGAATAGTGTTTGTGATTACTGTGGTAAAAATCATGGTCGAGAATGCAGAAAGTGTTTAGGGGCATGTTATAGATGTGGATCTAAAGGTTACTTAATTAAGGATTGTCCATCTAAAATTGAAGCGAGCACAAAACAGTCTATCCGAGGCCTCAAAAGTTTCAGCAAGAGATTAGATCGAGTATGGCAGCAAAGTCTGATTCAGTGCAGGGCTTATGCAAAGAAAGCAAAAGAGGATGTTGATCTACCTGAGGTGATAACGATTAAATTTTCTTTCCTTAGAAACAGTATTTATGCTTTGATAGATCTAGGGTCTACGCATTCATATATTTTTACTAAGGTTGTAGAGGGTTTAATAATTAAATTAGTATATTCTAATAATTGCCCACTGGTATTTGGTAAGTATACATTTTAGGCAAACTAGTTATTATTGAGTTTTCATAAATTTGATGTTATTTTGGGGTTGGATTGGTTGACAAGACATAATACTATGGTTGAATTTCGTGTAAGAGGTGTACGTCTGATAACTGCTGAGGGTAAGGAGGTATTAATGCCTAATATACAAACTAGCTTGGCGAAAAGGATAATCTATACTGTATCCGCCAAAAAGATTATTGTTAAGGGAACAGATGCTTATTTGGCTTATATCATGGATTCCTCTGAGTCAAAAGAATAAGTTAATCAAGGTCTTGTGGTTAGAGAATTTCTAAATGTGTTTCCAGGGAAACTTCTTGAAGTACCACCTTAGAAAGAATTAGATTTTTTGATTGAGTTAAAACCTGGAACAACACATATTTCCTGTACTCCCTATAGAATGGCGTCGTTGGAATTAAAAGAGCTGAAGTCACAATTGTAAGATCTATTAGATAACGGTTTTATAAGAACAGGTGTTTCATCGTGGAGTACACCAATTCTGTTAGTGAAAAAGAAAGATGAAATAATGCGCCTGTGTATAGATTATCATCAATTGAACAAGGTAACCATAAAAAATAAATATCCTCTACCCATGATTGAAGCTTTTTTTGATCAGTTATGTCGGGCTACAATGTACTCCAAATTAGATTTAATTGTGCTGAGAACTCTATGTGATAATCAGTAGTATGCTAAGTTCAGTAAATGCGAGTTTTGGTTGAAAGAAGTACGTTTTCTAGGATATGTTATCTCTATTGACGGTATTAAAGTAAATCCCACCGAGGTAAAAGTAATACTTGAGCGGAATCCACCCAAAAATGTATCTAAAGTCCGTAGTTTTTTGGGATTAGCAGGGTATTACAGAAGATTTATGAAAGGATTTCCAATATTAGCATTACCATTTACTTAATTATTGAAAAAGAAAAAAGAAAAGTTTGTGTGAAATTGTAATACCCCGCTCGGCATAGTCTTATTGATGAATCGTATGTGCTAAAGTTAAGTTAAGGTTTTTGTTAAGGTAAGATTGGTTTATGTTGTATACGCCAATATGGTATTTGTAATAGTTATGCGCTATGAGTGGTAGATTGTATGATTTATCAGTCTTTTAATATATGTGGTTTGGACAAAGTCTAAGTTGTAACTTTTTCCTTCTAGCGTAGTCGTAGTGAGGAACTCGCCAAACATTTTTTCCTTTGGAAGGTTTATTTGTTAGGACCTTTTGCTTATTTACACCAGTAAATGATTGTGGGATTGTGGATCTGAATATTTTTTATTTGTGCACTTGTGATTTTTGTTTAGTTTTAGTTGTGCTTTAATTGGGATCTAGTTAGAATTTCCAAATGTTATGATTATTCTTGATGTATTATAGCTTGTAATGATTATGTTGGCCATGATATAATTGAATTAGGTTTGCATGTTAGCCACGTGTTAACCTTGATTGTGAGGAAGTTGTGAGATATAAGTATCAGTGAAAACCTTTGCAGAGAGGTTTTTCCTTCTCTTTTCTTTGCTCTGTTATACTTTAAAACCCTGTTAAAAGTTCGTTAAAGGAGAAGGAGCAGAAATTGATCGATTAGAAGAAAGAGTTGCTCATGCAGTAGTGGAGATAGTATAGCTAACTTCATTGAAATCATTTGTGAGTATCCAGACAGTGTGATTCTTCTCTATGATGTATTTTGTCTTGTTTAATATTAAAGTATAGATGTAATAGACAGAGTCTAGGTGAGAACATGAACTTTGAACTTTGGAATATGTATAATTGTTTGTGTATGTATGCATAATCATGGCATGAAACATGAATGACTTCCTTGGGGATATGAGCTCAGTATCCGGATAAGATGAACCACTTGTAGGGTATGATAATTGCAAATCAGAATGACAAATATGTGTGACCACTGGTAGGGCATGCTAATTGCTAACCAGATGGGGATATATGATGGGCCACAAGTAGGACATGTTAATTTTTAACCAGTTTGGCGGCCATTTGTAAGGTATGTTAGCTACTATCCAATTGGCATAAGTATTAGGTTCTGGTAGGGCATGCTATTTGCTAACCAGCCTAACGTTATGGGTGTTGTCTAAGGTAGAACATGTTAGTTGTTAACCATGGCAAAGAGCCATGTGCTCACAGGAACATGTAGGAGTTTGAAATGTTATAATATGGAAAAACTTGTTCTGATATGTGAAATCTGAGGTTCAACCCAAGGAAGGTTATGAAAGAGTAAGATAATATGTTTCTGTATGTGCTATATGATATGTTATGTATTGAAAGGGATAAGTTAATATTATATTGTGTATGTTTATGTGATACATGTATCATTTGAGATGAAACGAAAGATTAATGACTAAGAGGACTTATTTTGATTCATTTTGATACGTTGAGATCGTAATGTATCCATCAAGAATTGTTGATTGGTATATCGAATCTACCCTAGTATGTTTTGAAAGTATGTATGAGTACGCTTGATGAGAGATTGTGATAAAAAAAAGTACTTATGAGGAAAGATTGTGTTAATGGAAAAGTATTAGTTCTATTAAAGTTTTAGTGCTATGTGAAGGAAAGGGATAAGTGTACGCCCAATGTCATGAATGATGGTATGCGTCAGATAAGTGAGTACGCCCATAAGGTTATACACCAAGGTTAAGTGCTCGCCAATGAAATGAGAGGGTTCGCTCGTATGTCTCGACATATAAAGTCTCATGTTTTAGTCTGTGTTATTAACTTGCAGTGTATCTGTTCTTAGCTAAGTGTTAAGTTTACCTTGCTTGAACTCACTAAGTTCTTTTGAACTTACCCCCCTTTTTCTTTCCCTCATTTCAGGTGACCTTGAGTTGTAAGCTTGTTGAGGGGACTAAGCTAGAAGAAGCAATCTCTATAGTGAAATTCATTTGTTTCTATTTTGTAACATGCATAAGGTTTGGGGGTGGCATGAAATTCTATTCTGAAGAATGAATCCATAATAAATGGCCTTCTTATTCAGCTACAGTTTTTATAACAATGTTACTCCTTCATGGATTTGTTAAAGTTTTTCAAGTTTTGATTTATGAAATGATCTCTACTCGTATATGCCAAACTATTTTATAAGAAATCATTACTTCTAGTATTGTACTTCATGGAAGAGTTTTCATTTAATATTTTTAAACCAATTTACTTTTATTTTATGACGTATATTATTAAATAAACTTGTATTTTGAAGAAATTTTCTAAGGCTCTGCCTAGATAAGTTAAAAAGTGTCGCAATTGAACTGAACATTTAATTATGCTTATGTATGTTTTCTATATAAGTAACACTTCAATCGATCTTCAGAGATTGGGGTGTTACAAGAGTGACAAATGTTAGCAAAGTTTTGAGAAATTAAAAGCAGTTTTGACTGAAGCTCTAGTTTTAGCACAGCAAGAGTCTGATGTAGAATATACAGTTTTTACTGACGCATCTTTGAATACGCTTGGATGTGTGCTTATAGAGAAGGGTAAAGTTATAGCTTATGCATCTCATCAGCCTAAACCATATGAGAAAAGCTATCCAACTCATGATTCAGAATTAGCAACAGTGATTTTAGCATTAAAGATTGGGAGGCATTATTTATAGGAGAGAAATGTCATGTACTCTCCTATCATAAAATTTTTAAGTATTTAATGACTCAAAAGGATCTGAATTTGCACCAAGGAAGATGGTTAGAACTATTAAAAGATTATGATCTGACTATTGAGTATCATTTAGGGAAGGGAAATATGGTAGCAGATGCTTTGAGTAGAAAGATTGTAGCAGCATTATTATCTCTTCGATTAAAATTATGTTTGATAATGGATCATTACAGGTAGAATTAGTAGTGAAGCCAACCTTTCTTCCTCAAATATTAGAAGAGCAAATGAAAGATGTTCAGTGTTAATTGTTTAAACTGCGAATGATGTCTAGCAAAGTAGCAAATTTCAGTCTGGGTAAAGATGGTAAGTTGAGATTTATGGGAAGAATGTTTGTACCACCTGGGAATGATTTGAGGAAAGATTTACTAAAAGAAGCTCATCAGGGACCTTTTTCACTCCATCCAGGAAGTATCAAAATGTATACAGATCTGAAAAACTCATATTGCTGGCCTAGTATGAAAAGAGAAATAGCAGAATATGTCTCAACTTGTATTACCTGCAAAGAGTTAAGGCAGGACAACAAGTACCCTCGGGTAAATTGTATCCTTTGGAATTACCAAAATGGAAGCGGGATAGAATTACCATGGATTCTATATCTGGATTATCCCTCAGTTCTTTAAGGAAAATTGCTACGTAGGTAATAGTAGATAGGCTTACTAAGTCAGCTCATTTTCTACCTGTGGATACTACTTATCCTCTAGAGAAGTTAATAGAGCTTTATATTGCTGAGATAGTATGCCTACATGGAATTCTATCTTCTATAGTTTCTGATAGAGATCCAAGTTTTACTTTAAGATTCTTAAATCAGTTACAGAAATCTTTGGCAACTAAACTACAATTTAGTACTACATTTCATCCTCAAACTGATGGTTAATTTAAAAGAGTTATTCAAGTTTTGGAGGATATGTTGAGAAGTTGTGTAATTGATTTTGGAATGAACTGGAAAAGGTATGTTCCTTTGGTTGAATTTGCTTACAACAACAATTTTCATTCTAGTTTGAAAATGTCTCCCTTTGAAGCTTTATATGGTAGAAGGTGTAGAACACCTATGTGTTGGATGGAGCTCAATGAAAGAAAGTTAGTGGGTCCTGAATTAGTTCATGAAACTAAATAAAAAGTCTCTATTATTCGTAGCAATTTAAAAGCTACTCAAGATCATAAGAAAGCATATATAGGTCTAAAGAGAAAATAAATTTCTTTTGAAGTTGGTGATAAGGTATTTTTGGAAGTCTCTCCTTGAAAGAAAATCATCAAGTTTGGTCAAAAGGAACATTGAGTCCGAGATTTGTAGGAACTTATGAAGTTCTAGAGAAAGTTGGACTTATAGCTTATAGATTAGTTTTGCCTCCTGAACTGTCAAAGATTCACAACGTGTTTTATGTATCTATGCTAAGAAGATATAGATCAAATCCAGATCATGTGATGCAGATTGAAGAATTAGAAATTGAACCGAACTTGTCCTATGAAGAAGAGTATATTCGTATTTTGGCAAGAGAGGTAAAAGAGCTAAGAAATAAGAGAATTTCATTAGTGAAAGTATTGTGGAGAAATCATAATAAAAAACAAGCTACTTAGGAAAAGGAAATTCAGATGAAAAAGCAACATCCTTAGTTATTTTTAGGTATGAATTTCAAGGAAGAAATTTTCTAAGTAGGGGAGAGTTGTAACAGGCTGCCCAGCGAAGTCTCGGTATCTTCTTATTGTTAGAGTGTTTTGGTGAACTACAAGTAGAGATGAGTAAGTAAATTTTTTACTTTGATTAAGTATAGAATTCTTTGTTTGCTCCAATTGGAAAACTCTTAGCTTGACGAAAATCTATGGTTTGGCGAACTCGTCTATTAAGTGTACGCTCTAACATCCCGCCCAGCCAAGTCCTACATATTTAAGTGTCGTTTATAAAATTAAGGCTTACGGGTAAGTTTCAAGTGCCAAACGTTAGGACTTGATTAAGTGTAAGGACTTTTCGAATGCGCCCGTGATGCCCTGGTCTGGCGAACTCTGAATGAAAAGAAAGGAACCCATGGTAAACTCTTGTATGTATATCATATAGGATATTCTAAAAGAACAAAGCTTATGACTAACTCTAAAGAAAGGTAAGTATAACGAATCAAAGAGTGCTAGTAAGAATATATATATGAGTAAGGTGCATAGTATAAAAATGTACTATTAGGGAAGGAGTGTTCACCCAAAAGCCCTTTTCGATGTATAGAATGAGTGAACTCCGACAAGAAAAAAAATTGACAAGGACTCCCTGTCAGATTACAATGATAAGTGAAATAGAAGTGGTAATACGAAAGGAATGGTTATAAACTATTAGTCCATGCCAGTGATATAGTACAACCAGTGACCAATGTGGTCCTAGCAAATTTGTAAGGTAAGCTGATTTGGAACTATCCAAGCGTGAACTAGAAGGGTTAAAGGCTAAATGAGTAATTGGATGAGTTTCTTAGAAGTGACACATGTTAGATAAGATAACTCAATAATGATGTGACGTTTACCCAGTTCCCACAAAGACTTGAGTTAAGTTAAAATGACACTCGGGTTAAGTTAAGGGAGAGTTATCTTCCTTCTTAAAAACTAGGGTTACGAGTAGAGGGAAACTTCTCTCTAAAATGACCCTAAAACCCCAATTTTTTGTATGTGATTTTCCCTCCCATCAAGGTACATTTTGTGACTCTGTCTGTTCAAGAAACATAAATCTCTAAGTATGATTGAAGAAACATGACTTTGAGAGATGTCTAGATTTAAAATGATGATAATGGTTACCCGAATGGGTTTTAACGAAGTGTTTCTATTCTACAAGGCAAAGAGGTTGTAGCATCCTGCTGAATGGTGAATCTAAAGGCTAAGCTGCTCTTTGAGGTCATCAAGTGAGTCTCTAAACTGATCCATGCATGCATAAAATGCCTACTAGAAACTTTTATGCTAAGTTACCAAATCATGAAATAAAACTAGTCAAATAATATGTGATGACTCTGATGAGGAACATAAGATTTATAAACTTTCATGTATGGATAACATGAATTTTCGTGGTCAAAGTATGAAACATGAATCTTGAGGTTAAAATATGTTTGTTTCTGGATAATGGAAATACGTTAATGTGTCTGACAGGTCGGGATGTGTCTGTTACGAGTAAGTTAAAACATGATGAGTTCATGAAAGATGAGTCTAAGTATGAAGAGCCTATGTCTGTCTCTAAAGTCATCTAAAAGAGTCCGTCGGGACTAAAAATATGAATCTCTGAAAGGACAATTCTATGACCATGGCACTAAAGAAGACCATATCGTGTAAGACAGTAACTAGTGGGTTATGGCATCATATGGAAAGATCATATCGTGTAAGACCATAATTGGTGAGTTATGGCATCATATGGAAAAAAGACCGTATCGTGTCAGACCGTAACTGGTGGGTTATGGCATCATATGGAAAGAAGATCATATCATATAAGATCGTAACTTGTGAGTTATGACATCATATGAAAAACATTTAAGGAAGGTTATTTCCTAAAGTGGTTCTCTGTGTGTCCCAAGACGATGAGGGGCAAACCTCACTAAGTGTGAGTCTAGGCAAATCCTTATTGCCTAAATCACCAGGAAAGGAAAGGCCTTTGTGGCGATCTCTATTAAAGGAAAGCCTTTGTGGCGAGTATTGGATGTAAAGGATGTCTTTGTGGCACAACTTTTGACAGGAAAACCTTTATGGAAAGTACTGAATGTAAACAGCCTTTCAGTAAGTGTTGAATCTAAAGGAAAGCCTTTATGGAAACCTCTATTTAAGAATGACTTTATGGCAAATCTCTAAAAGGAAATGGCTTTATGGCGATCTTTATCAAAGCAAAGCCTCTGTGGCTACCTCAATAAAAAAAGCCTTTATGGCTATATCTAAAAAGAAACGCCTTCGTGGTGCAACCAAAGGATATGATGCCTTAAGGGAAACTCTATAAAGGAAAGCCCTTATAGCAAATACAAAGGAAGCATTTGCGGCTATTTAAATAAAGGAATGTTTTCATGGAAAAATTCTGAATGAATGGCGTTAAAGGAATTAGGAAAGAATAGTATGAATGGTTTTCTGAAGGCAAGGTAAAGATAGGACCCTGAGGTATAATAAGTGTAAGAGATAATGTATGGGACAAGTAGAAAGGACTAAGTATCCAGCGAACTCTGAGAGAAAGGAACTGTATGTAAATGAATGGGCAAACTCCGTATAGTGACAAGAAATGAACAGTAAAGCTAGAGTGCGACAAGATAGGTGGTGAATCAAAGATATGTGTTATGGGAATGTATAGATAGTACCCTGAAGTAAGGAAAATTTGGGCTAACTCTGTGTAAAATAATGGTCGTAGTTTACTTCACCCGAAAGTAATGGTGAAGTTAGTAAGTATGAAATAAGATTTAAGTCTGCTAGTGAAGTAAATGAAATGATAAGGAAAATGTAAAGATGGGAATTAAAAAGGGACATAGGAAGTGAAGAATATATAGTATGCTCAAAGGAAAGAAACAGTAATTTAAGTTTGGACCTCGAATCTGGAACCTAGTAGAGTGAAGGCTTAAAGAATATGAAAGGAAGATAAGTCCTTGAAGGCACAAATAGGAAGACAAAGTTCAAAACTAGAAAGAAATGGTTGTAATCTATTAACAGAAATTTTAGTGAAGTAACTGCTAGAATGAATTACAAAAAGTCAAAGCACACATAAAGGACATGCTAAGCAATTATCACACACTGATATAACGAAACAAGTATTTAAGTATTATATCACTAAGTTCTTATGAACTTACTAAAGTTATTTCTTGTTTCAGGTTATAAAGGAGTATGTGTCAAGGAACGATGTCAGGGCTACACCAAAAAGATGTGGCGCGATGGGTTGTTGTGCATACAGAGGAAGTTAAGTGGCATGCTTAAGTCTAAGCATAAGTTTATTAAGTAGAATTCTAATATGTATACAGTAGGCCAAGAGATAAAATAGATAGTGTGATCTCCAAAACTATTCCAATCGATAGCAAGAGTCCGACAATCTACAAGGTAGAAAACCAAATAGGGTAAACTTACGTAAAGCTTAGTAAGTTTGTAAAATAAAATGTCACATACTTACCAAATTAAGTTTTCAATTCATACATTATATAGAAATAGCATCCATTTGTCTTGTTTCATAATTCCTAAAATGTCAAATGGTTATGCCTAGATAAATCAAATCATCAAAACATAACATAACATACCAAGATTCATATACCAAGTATAATCAACATAACATAAATCATCATATCATCTTGTTTCATTTCCAATTCACTAATTAACTTTTTTTTCCGGAGAACAATAGTAAATTGACTTTGAATACATGAGAGGGTAATGCTCACACTAGCTTCTGAGAGTCCATAGCACATGCAAGATATCAAGCCATCGGTATAGTATCCATCACCGATATATAGTACTTGATAAATATAATTACTGGCATATAGTGCCTGATATAACATAAAACCGATACAAAGTACCTGATAATATAGTCACCGACACATAGTGTCTGATAATCCCTAATGATATGTCATTTGTATCCTAGCTATTCACTAAGTTCAAACGGGTTTTAACCTATGTACTTTAATTTGATGCCAGCTCTCCAGAGCATAACATGTTTCAACTCGAGCAAATACAAAAGCCATATTTGCCATTAAATATTTGATCACATTTGCAGCATACCTTGATCAACCATGTTTATTATACACATATACACATGAAAATATATATACAACTATGATTACAAAATTAATAAGCATAATAAAATTTAATACAAACTTACCAAAACACAATAGTTACCAACACTTCGACTACGACTATTCAAGACTTTTTCTTTCCCGCAATTATCAGCCGACTGATCCATTTATTGATCTAAATATAATAATTTAATTCAATTATCCAATTCATTTACTTTACAAGATTTTAAATTCACATGCTTGACCGTTTATAAACATTTTACACTTTACCCTAAATTTGTCCTATTTAACAACCAAGCTTGTAAATCTATCATCAAACTTCAAAAACACCACAAATTCATCATTAACATAAATCAAAACATTTAATAGTTTTACGAACTAGTCCCTAAGTTAGTTAGATTATGCTACAACGAACTCGAAAACATAAAAATTACTAAAAATGGGTTAAAAATACATACCATGCAAAAGAAACAAGCTTTTGTTGAAGCTTTGGTTTCTCAAATATGGTTTTCGGTTGAAGAAGGTAAGAATAAAATGGCCACCTTTTTCTTATTTTTATTTTAATAACTTTTAACTTTATTAAATTATAATAAAACATATCATTTTTATACTTAAACCATTCATTAACCGAAAAAATAAAGTAAATTTGGCATATTTTCCAATTAAAACCATCAAACAATTAATTTAAACCCATTTAGCCCTTATAAACCAATAACGATTAACTTTTGTAGCTTTTAAGATTTAGTCCTTTTTTCTTAATTAACTATCTAAACGTCAAAATTTTTGGACCAAATTTCAATATACCTATATAATCACTCTATAAATATTTAATAAAAATATTTACGGGCTCAGTTTATAAAAACGAGGTCCCGATACCTTATTTTCCAAAACCACTAGACTTTAAGGACAACCCACTTGTACTTAACTATTCATTCAATTAGAAAAATTTATCATATCAAAATTCAATATAATACTATATTTTACTTGTAAATATTAAATAATAATATTTAAAGACTCACTCGTTGGATTTATGGCCTCAAAACCACTATTTTTAATACAAGTCATTCCACCACCAAGAAAAAAACTGGTTGGGTGCAAAAGGGTTTTCACTGTAAATTACGAGGTTCATGGTTCAATTGAAAGGTTCAAAGCCAGATTCATTACTCAATGGTTCACTCAAACTTATTGAGTGAACTATCATGAGACATTTGCCCTGATGCTAAGATGAATACAATCAAAATTCTATTATCCTATGTAATCAACCTTGATTATGACTTAATATATTTTTAATCTCATTCTTAATGCGTTTTTGGATGATTAATTATGCAAATTAGTGAATTTGATGCTTCCAAACCTTTAAACTCTTGTTTCTATACTTGGGAGAGCATTAAGCAGCGAAAGGAGCGAAAAAGAGCCAAAATCAGACAAAAAGAGCTACTTTCAGGATCCACATAGGCTAGGCATTTCCACACGGGCTTGGCACACGCCCGTGTGAGACACACGAGCTGGCCACACGCCCATGTGCCAACCAGTGTTGATTTCGCACTCTATTTCCCAAATACGCAGAAAAACCTAATTTTTAGGCTTTCTGAGCATTCTAAAGACTATAAATACCAATTAGAAACATAGAGAAGGGGGAAATCAGAGAAGATCGAAGAAAACACTCGAAGAACGCCACCGGAATCAACTCGAAAGAAGATCTCCCTCAAGATCGAAGATCTCCATTTAATTTCTTTCGAAGTTTTATTGAGTTTCTTTATGTCTTATGGTTATCCTAACTTTGAGATGTTTCTATTCAGGATTATGAATTAAATTCCCTAGATACCTAGGGAGGGTGAAACCAATGATGAATCTTATTATTTAATTTATGTTTCTATGCGATAAATACTTGATTCTTGTTCTCAATTACGTATGCTTATTTCGTGTTTTAATGTTTTTGGGATATTAATTCAAGTTTAATGTGTTTATTTCAGTAGAGAAAAAGTCCCTGTTTAAGAGTAGGTCTAGTATAATTGAGTGGAGTTGCATGCAATCCTAGAAATAGGATAACATAAATCTACCAGATTAGAGTCAAATGTAATAGGGGAATCCATAGATCGAGTTAATGCGACAATAGGGGTTTTAATTAGAAAGAGATTTCAATTAATCAACTTAGAGTTAGTTGTTCTTACTCTTGAAAGAGATATTAACATAATTTAGGGATTTCTACGGATCAAGACACAAATGAATAAATCGTTTAATTCAGATTTGTAATAATAGGTGAAGTCTAGGTGGATTCTTTCTTGGGTATTGTCTGTCTCATTGGTTATCTTTGATTATTTTCCTATTTCATTCTCTGTTGTGTTACTAGATTAATTACTTTAGTAAATTTAGATTAAAAAATAATCACTCCAATTTGCCAGCTAAATAATAGAAAAACAATAATTACTAGTACTTTTAGTCCTCGTGAATATGATATTCCCTACTCACCATAACTATACTATTGTTCGATATGTGCGCTTGCCTTAGTCGTATTTATAATTAGTTTAGTGACCATCAGAAAAATATTGAAGGAATTAAGTATAATGCCTTTGACTTGTATGTGATTATATTACCCTTGGATTGAATGAGCTTTTGAGATTAGTTATCTAAAATGACATGAATTGGCATATTAAGTAATTGTGGCATTATATGGTTTTGATTATAAGTTAATGCTCACCTTGTTGATGTTTTCATTTGCCAAGCCTAGCCAAACTATGCCAAGTTAAGGTAGCTTATAATATCTAGATAAAAAGATAAGGTAAGTGTTATTCTATACATATGAACTTACTAAGCATCCTATATGCTTACCTTGTTTGTTTTCCATTTTCCTTGTAGATCGTCACCTTACAGAACTCATCAAGGCAGATCATCTTAAAGCTCACACTAACACTGAATCGGTAGTTATATAATCATTTTGGAATATAGGGTTGGGGCATGTATATAAGTGTCTTATTGTGTACATTAATGTATAAAAGTCTTGATGAGTTGAAAATATGGTATATAATGATGATTTTGAAAGTTGGTCATGGCATGTAACTTACTTAATGCATGATTTGGCAATGGTTGATGCCTAGTTGAAAATGGTATATTTGTTGTCATGCTTGGGATATGAGTTGGTATATGGTTGATTTGATTCATTTATAAGGTCATGAAGGTTTTAATGGTTGAACTGTATATGCATGCGAATGTTGAGTTTGGCTAAACATGGTTGACATAGTTAGATGGAAAATTGGAATCAAATAGACTTAAATGTTGAATAGTTGAGAAATGTGATTTATTCTTGATTGTTGAAGCTCATGCTTAAGACCTATAAGCTATAGATGTTTGGCGTGTTTCAATGTGATATGGCATAGGTAAAGATTAGTAATTGAATGGCTTGGTTGATATATAGTTCATGACATTGAAATGTTTAAATCTAATTGATGAATATAATAGGAGCAACAAATTTGAGTTCAATCATTTAATCACTAACTGCAGTCACTTAATCATGAATCCCACCCTTGTTTAGAATGTTCAAATTGAGATTGGTAGTTTAATTAATTTAGTTATTTTTAAGTATATTTTCTTAATTTTATTTTATGCAACCTTTTATCATCGTATAAATAACTATAAATTCGAGTAGGCTAATAATTCTTAGATAATAATTGGAGTATTTAATTGCAAAGGAATTCGAAATACCCTGTTATCTTTAGGTTCAATCCTTAAAATATTATTTGACAAAATTAACTTTTAAATTTATTTTTGTAAAGGCGTAGCCCGTTGAACAACTCGTTTCATTAATGAAAAAAAGTAAGAAGCGGTTTAAGTGAAATGTTGGGGGAAATTAAATTTCTAGATTTTCATCTATTGATTTAGTGACTTTTAATTATTTTCTTCTTAGTAAGTTACTTTACTTAAATTTTTAGTTTTAATTTTATCTAATTAATATATTAATAAAGACTAGAGTTAACCCTAAATTGAATTTAAGATAAGTATGGATCAAAGTCTTAAACACAAATAAAATAAAATAAATTTTAATATTTAACACAATTACACAACTCTCTCTTATAATGACACTTTATTCTACAATTTACACCAAGCAATTATAGTAGCATAAGAATTTCTTCAAGTAAGCAGCCTACCAATTAATAATGATATTTATGATACTAAAGCAATTTATAGGACCATTGGTAAGATGAAGTTTTATAGCATAATCATTATCACATTCCTCAAGTCCAATCTATAATTATAAATAAATCAAATTGCTTTTGTGTTCATTAGTTTATTTTGTATTTTATGTGTTTATTAAAAAGTTTCAAATTTTGTACTGAGCATAATTCTTTTAATTTAAATAACCAGGTGAATATTAAATGAAAATGTCCATAAATATATAATTAAAAAAATTTGAGATTCACCAACATTGGCTATAATGTCATATAAATGTAATATATTCATGTTCTTAAGCACCTTTCTTGAATCTTAAAAAGAAGACATTTAAAAGGAGACTAAAATGAATCCTTTAGATTCAAGCATTATCAGTTTCTTTATAAGAATAATTTTTTAGTGCTGAAATATTTCAACTCATTCATAAAATTAGCATCAAGAGTATGATTATAGAATCAATTATTGCACTAATGTTAATAATTAAAGCTATTAACTGGATTACAAGAGGATTTGTATTCTGTTGATTCAACAACTCTTTATAATTCTATGTAAGAGTATATATGTAATGTTGTAAAATTATATATTTTTAGGTACCTACTTTGCCAAGAACAAATATGAGAAAAGTTGCATAATTTGGGTATCTATTTTTCATATAAGACATTTTAATTTAAAATACAATGTGTCATAATTTGATTGGCTCCCGGAGTTAACAGTTGATACCTAAAGTAACAAAGAATAAAACTTTAAATGCCTACTTTAACCAAAAAAGTCTTAAGGTCTAAATGAAAATTTTTACATACTTGGGATACCTATTTTTCATATAAGCCACACTCTTAGTGTATCAAATGTAGCATATTTTCGTTCATAAATGTTTTACTAATGCTTATAAATAGAATAAATATATAAATTCTACTACTAATATTTATCTCATATATAATCTATAATAAAGTTATTATTTAAAATGATATGTTGCTTTGTTGGAATAGCTTTTAGTTACGCATGGCATATTAATTATTTATCTCATTTAATTTAGTTTTAATATATTATGATACAATATAGCTTTCATTTTATAAACATAAAAAAAACTTCCAACGTCTTTTGGATGAAGGGTTAGTAAAGAAAAAAAAGATGTTAGGGTTTTTGGATTTTTTTTTTTATGCTCAAATGAAAGAAATGGCAACAAATTTTCCATTTATAACCATTGCAAATGGATTAATTGTAACATAAACCCATTCATCTTTTTCAATTTTTTTCGGATTTTTATCTCCTTAATAAGTCCTTAGTGTTTAGCTTCTTTAATTTTATGGAAATTATACAAACAATATTTCATTAATGAATCCAAGCAAAACCTTTTTTTTTAAAGTATTTTTAAATTCAACTTTTTATTTACTATTTATAATATATAACTTCAATTTAATTATTTATATCACAAATACAAATAAACTTTTAAAATCATATTTATATGTACCATTATGTTATTATTAATTTAGTATTATTAATAAAAGTATATAGTATGCATTTACACATAATATTTTGAAATATTTATTTATATATTTACATTGATTTAACTCTTATCATATATATTTTGATAGGTAAATATAATATACAAATAATTTCATAACCAAATTTTGTTTTTTTTTAATATATAAAATAACAGTAAATATTTCTCAAAATATCTATTAAAACGTTAGTCACTATTTTGGTTTTATTTGTTCACAAATTCAATAATATTCTTTGGGAAAAAAATTATTTATGCCAAATGTATTTAAAAAAATATTGCAAATAAATAAAAACTATTTTTAATTAATAAGTTTTCTAACAAAGCAAAATTACAAATGTCTCTAATTTTTAATGTGTGCTTGGATAATGGATTTGGCGGAGTTTTATTTATACCAAGATTTCTAAATTCTTAAAATAAAATTATTTGCTTAGGTAAAAATATTTTAAAATTTCAAATTTTGGGAGTTATTTTAATAGGGAATTTCAGGAGTTGAGTTTCCTCTTTCAAATTCCGGTGGTATTTCAAAATTCTTCCTAATTTTATTTTATTTAATACATATTTTTATTAAAAATATTTACAAATTTAATGATATATATAATATTATTTTCATTTTGAATGTAATTCTTATTCTTCTATAATTATTTTTTAATTTTATAAAATATTGATAACCTAATTTTTACTAAAATAATTATTTATTCAATCAAATCAATTACAATTGTTAACATTTTGAATTAACGAATTTTAAAATGCTATCATTTTAAAAATTTCCAAACTTTTAAGACTCTCCACCTAAACTCACTCTTAACTTATAACAAAATAATCATTTTTTAAAAATTTCTTAAAATATATTTAATTCATCTTTTTAAATTATTTAAATTTTTTCTCTATTTTTCCAATCAACTCAATATTCGTTAAATATATTATTTTTATTGATAAATAAATATTTTTCACAAAATTACACATTTAAACAAATTTTAACACCAACTAATGTATTCCTCATAACAAGATTAACTAAAATGCTTCTAAATTTATAAAATACTTTTTAGCATAAATATGATTAATAGTTTTAAATAATCTACTTTAATTTTGTTTTAAATTATGATTAAACTAATACATTGTCCTAATTGTGTTATACAATAAACAATATTGTTGAATTACAGATGTTGCAGGAAACTAATATTATTGATAATATATATATTATGGATCATGCACCAACATTTACAAATTTAGAGTGTCTTTCAACTAAGAATTTTTGAATTTTTTATTCATCCATTTAAAATGCCAATATATAGATTATTGAAATTTTATAAATTAAAAAATTATAAAAAGAAGAATAATACATTTAAAATATATAAAAATAAAAATTCAATATAGATATCATTATATTTGTAAAAATTTATAAACATTTTTAATAAAATAAAATTTTAAATATATAATAAAATTAAATGAAAATTATTTTTGAAATTTAAATTTTTATCTTATGGTGAAATCATGTGTGTATTAGATGGAATAAGTTATAAGAAATTTTGAAAATACTACCTCTTTAGGTAGATTTTTTTTTTAAATGAAATTGAGCTACTAATTCCTTGAAACTTTGGCAAAAAAAAAATCTCTATTGAAATTAATCATAAGTTTTGAAATTCTCTAATATATTTACCCAAACAAGTAAATTCATTTTTAAAATTCTAAAAACCTTATACAAATAAAATCATTCCTACAAATTCCTCACCTAAACACACCCTTAAAGTTTTAATATGAACATTGATCTACAACTCTTTACTCTATTCTTATATTATCTAACAAATTAGGCTACTCGCCAACCTAAAATTTCGTTTATATTTAGAACGATTTAGATAAAAATATTATACTTGAAAATGAGTTTAGACAATAAATAAATAAATATAAAAATATGCCCATTTAAAATATATATTGGAGTTGGGTTCTAAAGCTTAAGGCTCAAATCTACACCAACGCTTTCCAATTATGAGATATTATCTTATTTTTATTATATATTTTGACAATATTATAATACAAACATTGAAAATATATTAAATTGTATATATTTAAATTTTTAGTAAAGAAAAATATTAAAATAAAAATATCATAATTTTTTAATTTTAAAAATATGTAAGTAAATCTAAAATGTGATTTAAATTAATCGTTTACAAGGATTAGACTATGAAATGTGAAAATACGGTACCATACCACTGACACTTAACCTAATCCAAAAACACATCGATTGTCTAATTACAACTTCCTTCCTTTCTTAATAAATAAAGAAAGAAAGAAAGAAAGAATGGTCATGTGAGAGGCATGGTGGGGAACATCTCGCTGCACCATATCGGTTGTCTCCCATCAAAGCTCTCAAATGGAGTGTAAATAAATTAAGATCATGCAATGTGGGGAATGGAGAGTGGGTTTAGAAATAGTATTGTATAATGGACATATTTTGAGAAAGACTTTTAGTTGTCAAACATGATTGAATCAACACTCTACACAGTGGATTTAGTGGCCAACACCATTTTAAATTTACTAGGGACTTTGAATTTAATATGCAACTCTGCCTATTACAAAAATCCCAAATTGATACTCATGTCGATACCATAACCAAAATAACATATTATCCCCATTATTCAAACCACTTCCTTCGCTTATAACTATCACCCATCTTACTTCAAAATCTTTTTATCTCAGTTTTAGGTAAATATCTTTATTTATCTATAACGTATTTAATTAGTGTCATAAATTAATTTGACATCAATTCAATTATAAAATTACTAAAATGTCTTTATTTTAAAAGGATAATTAATATTATTATAAAGTTATTTTTATCTTTCATTCTTTTATATAATCATCAATTAAAATAATTAAAAACATTAAATTAAAATACAAAATCAACAAATTCATATAAAAACTCTTATCATTACACTAATAATCATTTACTGTTTAATATAAAATATTTCCGTACACCCTAAATAAAATCTAAGGGCTAAATATTTGATTCTAAATTTTACACCCGTGACATTTAGCTGTGGCACTAAGTCAAAAGCTTAACTAAGGAAAAGACAAGGACGAAAAGGAATACGCATGGAAAGTTAGTTGGATTGTATCATTTAGGATAAATTACACCTAAATTACTAATTTGTCAATAAGTTTATATTTTGGCCATTCAACTTTAAAATATTAATAAATGATCATTAAACAATTTAAAAGTTTTCATTCAAGTCATTAAGCTATTAAAATCATTATTGGCTTTTTCTGTTCGCACCATTTATACTAATTAAAAACTCTCTTTCCCCTTCTCTTTTACAGTTCTATTTTTTTTATGAAACAACTTTAAATGTCACGAATTTATGAACTAAACGAATTTCTTCTTCGATCTCTGACACTGATTATTAGATCAACTTGGATCTAAGGTATGTTCTTCTACTCATTGATGGGCATTGATCCACTATATTGATCATCAAATCGTTACTTTGAACTCACTAGCTAAACTTTAAAAAAATACTTAATAACTTGGTGACTTAAATAAAAACTTTCGAATAGTTCATAAACTTAAATGAAAACTTTCGAATAGTTTAGTGACTATTTTGTAACTTTTCGAAGTTGAGTGACCAAAACGTAAACTTACTAATAGTTTAATAACCTTGGGTGTAACTTACCCTATTGTTTATGAAATTGCAACTACATCAACAATTTTAATTAGAATTAATAATTACAACTATTGAATTGTTTAATTTTTTCGGCATTCACTATATCTATTTTACGGTTCATATTCAAGGTTTGGGGTTATCCATTCTAACAATGTCATCTCCAAGGTTCGAACTTACATTCTCTCAATGGGAGTGCAATGTGTCTTACTATAGCACCCAACACTTGTGATAAATAATTAACTTAATAACTAACTCAACTCTAAATAAGGTCTTGTTTGATAACCGATTGAAAAAATTAAATTAAGGCCTTGTTTGATAGACCATTAAAAAGATTAAATCAATTGAAAATTAAAATTTATTTTTTATGCATGTTTGACAATTCAAAATAAAAACAATCTGATAGAATTTTTATATAAAAAAAGTGTGAAAAATAATGAGTAGATGAGAGCTACTTATCACTTAATGGAGAATATTTTCAATTTATTTTATTTTATTTTATTTATTTTAATATTATATTATCCTATAAAAATTTTACATTTGAATTTTTTTTTTTTTTGGTTTAGAATGAGGCACTTTAAAAATTAAGGATAAAATGTAGAGTTTTACTTTTTATAATTTAAAATCTATATTTATCAAAAATATATAATTATATTTCATATTAAATTTAAGTAATATATAAAAATATAATTTAAATTCAGTGTTTAAATTTTTAATATTTAATTTTTCAACACTTATTTCTCAGCACTTAAATTTTTTTAGTTTATCAAACATCTAACTGAAAATTAATATATTTAGTGGTTTAATTTTTTAAGCATGTTGGATAATTTATAATAAAAATCAAATGATTGAATTTTTGAATGAAAAATGTGAAAAATGATAGATAAATAAAGAGTTATGTAAAAAAAATTATTATAGGTAATCTAAAATAAAGAGAATTTTAAAGATAAAGTATTTAAAAGATGGTAGAAAATTTTAAATTATTTTAATATTATCTTTTTACATTCTTTACCTTTAAAATTTGAGACAGCAACCACATTCAAATTACACAAAATGAACTCAAACTAGGGTGCTCAGTATATGAGTTACTGATGATAATTTATTTAACTTGCTCAAATATGTCATAATTTAAGATTTAACAATAACGCCGTTTTAAAAGAAAAATTGTTAAATTTTGTATTACTCAAAAGTGAAATTATAAGTTGACAGTTCTGTGCATCCTAAAGATAGGTTTTGAAAGTGACAATCAAAAACGAGATTCAACGATACATTCAATTAATCCAGAAAAATGAAAGTAGGTTTTTTTTAATCATGCAAGTGCTCAATTATTTAATAGAGAGTGATTGAGTCCACTATTTAGTCAGATGAACATTGACAACTTTAGGATAAATTAAATTATATTCATTTATTTTTAATTTTATATACATTTATTAACAATAAAACATTGTATAATTTAATTATATTCTAAATTATACTCACTTAATATCAATGCTTTTCAACTTTGATTGTGTTGTAAGAAAGTGAAAAAGATGAACATGTTGCTCGGATTTCTGGCTAAGATTAAGGATAGTGTTTTGTTAAGATTAATGATTGAAGGGATAAAATAATAAATTTTCTTAAAGTCTTGATTTTGCTTTTATGTATTTATTTTCCTTTGAGTCCCAAAATAATTCTTCTTCTTCTTCTTTTTTATGAAAAGCTAAAATTTAGATTCTCTTTTTTCTTTCTCACACAAAATTTCATGAAATGATATTTAAATGGAATAAATTTATTTTTTTTTAAATTCATTTATTATAAAATTATATATATTGAGATTTTAATATTCCTTCATGAAATTATTGTTTTTTAAATTACTCTTAAGAAATAGTATGCACTATATTTTAAATCCAGTCCTCTGCAATTTTTTTTTTTAAATATGAACAATAAAAAGAAGGGGTAGTAGGTTACCATTCCTATTATGAAAAAGAAAAAAAGTATTGACTTTATTGTTAATAAAATTAGAAGAAAATCCTTACGTGTTTCAATTTCTCTCGTGATCTCGTTGTTGGGTACGCTTCATTTCCAATTCTTTAAAATATTTGTATTTTATTATTTTTAAAAACAGATAAATAAAAATATTAAATATATCATTTTGTTTGTTGGAATTCGAGCAGGGCTGCTTAAGTGTGCAGCCACAATTACTGACTCCTTGTGCCCTACTTCCTGCTACAAAACCAACAACTACTTATTTCTACTAATATTTAATTGAATAAAAATAAATATTTATACTTTAAACAAAGAATTCGTAGAATTAAAAATAATAAATTGATAGAATACTCAAGAAGTCAAAGTGAGGAATTCTACATTGAATTCAAAGCACAAGGACCAAGAGTTATTTAGCAGTAAATCACGTGGGAGCCAGATTTTGGTCTTAATTTAATGCAAGATATGTTATCTTCTTATTTTAAATATTATTTATTTATACTAATTTTCATTTTTTGTAATTTATTTAATAAATGTTGGTGCTATTTTATGTTATATTATCATATTACGTTTTTGTTTATTCCTTTGTCTATTTTATATGACGTAGTTTATGACATAGCTTATAGGGCGATAAATTTTGAATAATAAATTATGAGAAGCTAGCTTACAATGGAGGAGTGTCCATTTCATAGGAATAATAACCAGAAGGTAGGTTACAATGGAGGAGGAAGTGCATTAAGTATACTAGGTATTGGCATAATTAGAATGTTACTCTACTTGTTTATAGCTAGCTAAAATTATGATGCATTCTTCTCCTTTGGGGAGCACCTCCTGATATTAGACAAGCGTCATGATCCTACGGCAGCAACATGATAAAAAAATTCGAATATGATGTAAAAGTTTTGAATTTGATTGAGGGTCACTATCTATTATGGAGTATCTCATTCTCTTAATTGGAAGTTATTTTTATTTTGGGGTTGTATCTCAAATTTTTAGAAAAGTTTAAATAAATTCACGAAATTTAGTGAACATCTCGATTGGTGAAGATATAATTTATAAATTCGCAGAAGAAATTCTAATTTGTGCATAACATTAATTATGTATATTACGTCTGTGAGAGATCTAACTATTAATCAAAATTTAAATATCTTACCTTTACATACCTAGTACCACTTGGCTAGGCCCAACCTCCCCTCAACAAAAAGACATCTTTATGTTGAGGGTGAGTATCGCTAACTCTCTCAATAGAAGCTATTCTCTTTGTATCGGGGTTTTGTTTCTTGTATTCCGATAAGAGCTTAAAGGGGATCACAGAGTTTAGGGAGCATCTCGGTTGGTAGAGATACGACTTGTAACAAAAACGCTCCTTAAACTTTGTGAACTCCTTTAAACTTTTCTCAAAATATGGGAGACAAGATTCCAACACAAAGATAGTACTTCGGAATGAAAAAAGTATATTCCATTAAGGGGTGAAATATTTTATAGTAAATATTTCCGCTCTTAACAAATTCTATATAATATAAATTATTAATATGTGGAAATTTATATAATTATCAACATCTTAATCATTTCCTAAAAAAATACCATCTTAGTCATCATTATAATGGGAGCAAAATAAATCTATTGCTAGATCAGATTTGGAGCTACTGGGTATCCCATCTAGAATCAATGTATTTTCATCTTTATAACTATTTAGAAGATAACATGCATAGAGGTTTTCGAATAATGTGGCTTTTGATTGGAAGTGGTCAATTTTGAACCAAATATGTCCTTTTTGAGTTAATGGGTTGGTTCTGTTCATATTAAGCCACTTCGATTGGGCTTTGATTAAGTGGATTCATCTTTATACAAATGCGAACAATCCTTGCTTCTTTTTTTTTCTCTTTTTGCAACAAGGATATTTTTTGGTTTTATTGGTGCTTAGAGAATGTAATTTTATATGAGGAAGTATTGAATTCAACTCCTTTGTACCATTACACTTTGATTTTTTTTTATTGAAATTTATCTTGTACAGGTACTTAATTTGGAACAATGATTTTTTTTTTTGTGATATGTCTGTTTATATAATTCAGTGTTTCAAAATTCAATCCATTTTTTTCTTCAAATTAAAAATGATGATGAATAATTTTCGATAATCAGACTACATCCATCAAATAATTTAATTTATTAGTTGTCGTAGATGTTATATCGCAAAATTAGGGATAGAAGAAATAGAGAAGAAATTTAAATTTTATTATTTTTTAAACATAGGGTAAGAGAATTTAGAATGCTTTAAAAAATAATTTTGTTAGGGAATTAATAAGCATGAGTCTATTGGTTCAGTGACAAACCCTTAGCTTTCCCTTAGGTCTCAAGTTTAAAACTCATTGTGTACCTTTTAGCCAAAATATTTTATTTTCTTATTTTTACCCCATAAAGTACCGAATTTTCCAACTAGCCCAGCCCAAATTTTTTTTTTCATTTTAGTCCTTCATTTAAATCAATCCTAATTCTACATGAACTCCTAATCCTATTGCAATTAGGGAAGAAAAGTTTTATAAATTGCCAATCTTTTCAAAAAAACTAGAATTCATATTTTGAATATTTTCCAAGAAAAGCTCTCAAAATTCACTTCTTCCTCTTCTTTATTGTCGAAACCCTCATTAAAACTAGGGTTCTTAAAAGATTTCAAGGTTTTCAAATCTGTCCCCTTCCTCCCACTAGATTATCGTTTCCTTCATAAAAATTAAGGTTTTTGCATCTTCAAATTAGGTGTGGAATCTAAACTTAAATCATTAAGTATGATTAATTTAAGTATTAGGAAAGTAAGTAATCTGTTTAGGCGAAACCCCTGTATGTGAACTCCCTATAGATGAACCCCCTATACGTGAGCCCATGTATGCGAACCCCCCATATGTGTGATTCTTATGAATGAGAACCATATACTCGAACCCTTATATAAACTGCTATATATGTGCGAACTCCACTATGCAAATTGTAGTAATTATGAGTGAACCACTATATGTGAACCCATATGCAGAACCGTATAGGATTTACTATGCGAACACTTCATGTATTTAAGCGAACCCTGGGAGGAATATATGTGAGATACCTTAGTTGCATAGATGTAAACCCTATATGTTTTATACATGCGAACTCTACAAGTTTTTATATGCAAACCCTATATGTCTTATATATGCGAACCCCCATGTTATATAGTTTAACGTAGTATACGAACAATTTAATCCACTTTTTTCTTTTAATTAAAAATGATAATGAATAAATTTTGATGATTCAGAACCGATCTATCAAACAATTTAATTTGTTTATAGTCGTGGAACAAAATAACTTTAAAAAATTGCAAAATAAGGTTTCGTGATTTTCAACTTTCAACTTTCAGCATTCCTTGTTAAACAAGTCTGGAGACTTCCTCAAAACCTAAACTCCAAGTATACTTTGCTTCTTGAAGGCAACTATTTTCCTAATATTTCTTCACTTTAAGGTAAAAAAAGCCAAAATTATTTATGGGCATGGAATAGCATTTGTGAAGAGCACGATTTTATTGAAAAAGGCTTGAGGTGGAATGTGGGATATGGGGAAAATATTTTAATTTGGGATGAGAATTGAATCCTTACAAGCCTAAATGTTAAATTCTCCTTATTACAACCCAAAAAGGAGGGACCAACTTTGGTGAAACATCTTACCAACAATGGTAGAATGTGGAATCATGAAATCCTAAGGTCATTCTTTAACGAGGATGATAGGAAAGTCATTTCCTTAATCTCGATTGGAAGACAGGAAAAGAAGATAAACTCATTTGGCATCATTCTTCAAATGGTAATGTGAATGATACGAGTATGGGTAGCATCAATTTTGAACTTTTTTTTTGCATGGAATTCATGTATATTTGAGCTTTGGATAACATTTGTAATAATATCTTTTTTTTATTTAGATAAATAGGTTTTTTTTAAACTATTATTTAGAAAAATAGGTTTTTGAATTTAACTTAGTTTTTTTTAGTTTTTATCTTAGATAAATAGATTTTTTTTTTAAATTTAAACTTGCTTTTTGTTTTTTTTATTTATCTTAGATAATTGATGTCCATGAAACCAACTAAAAACCTGACTAAGGCAAGTGCACCTATAAACTAATAGTATAGCTAGGGTGAGCAAATATATCGTTCCCACGAAGACTAAAAGTACTAGTAATTACCGTCTTACTATTATTTAACCGATAAATTGGAGTTACGAATTAAAACTAAAATTAACTAAATTAATTAACTACAAACAATATAAAGAACAAATCAGGAAAAGAATCGAATAATAACCAAGAAGTGAAACAATACCCAGTAAAGAATTCACCTAGATTTCATCTGCTATTATCAATCTAAATTACACAATTTCTTCACTTAGCATCTTGATCCGTAGAAATCCCTAAATTATGCTAATATCTCTTTTCAAGAATAAGATGAACTAACTCTAGATTAATTAATTGAATTTTTTTTCTAATTAAAACCCATATCATCGCATTAACTCGATCTATGGATTTCCCTATTAGATTTGACTTTAATCTGGTAGATTTATGACATCCTATTTCTAGGATTGCATGCAATTCCACTCAATTACGCTAAATCTACTCTTAACAGGGTTTATTCCTCCTCTGATTTAAGCACATCAAACATATATCAATAGTCTAGAAATATTAAACCAAGAATTAAACACACATAATTGAGAACAAGATCTAAGTATTTATTGCATAAAATAGAAATCAAACGATAGAATTCATCATAGTGTTCATCTCCCTAGATAGTTAGAAATTTAGTTCATGCTAGCAAATAAAAACATTCAAAATACATTATAACCACAGGAAACAAAGAAACTCATAATAATCTCCAAAACAATCAAAATGGAATCTTCTGTCTTGATGAAAATATACTTCAGAATTGGCTTCAATGGTGTTTTTCAAGTTGTTTTCTTAAATATTCTATAACAGCTCTCTCCTATCTTCTTATTTTTGTTATATATAGGTCCTAAAATGCCATAAAAACCCTAAAAATCACATTTTCCTGCTGTTTGGAGTCCAATTCATGAAATTGACACGGCCTGCCACATGGCCATATGGCAGCCCGTGTAGATCACACGACCATGTGTCTAGGCTGTGTGAAATGGTCCAACCCGTATGGCCCCTGTACCTTGTTCTAATTTTTTGGCTTTCACTCGTTTTTCGCTCCCAAATGCTCTTCTAAGTATAAAAACATGATTTAAAGGATTAGGAACATGAAATTCACCATTAACATTAAATAATCACCCAAAAACGCATTAAGAATGAGATTAAAACATGTTACTTTTAGCACCTATCAGTAATTAAGTTTATTTTTTAAAAATTTAAACTGGTTTGTCTTGTATTACAAAAACCATGTACTAGTGTCACAGCCGTAAGTCAAAGCCCGTGACCATCGCACAAAATGTATCCCATGGAAGTCTATCGGTTAGATGGGGATTATTTGACCCATAATAATTGACCCGATTCAAATAACTGATGATGAAATCTATCTATTTGAAGCTTGGGTGACCCACTGAAACAAAAATAGAAAATTAGGCTACCTTGGTAAGTAGGGAAACTAATATTAGAAGTTTGAAAGGAATCATATATGATATGATTTGATTTGATTATGTAATCTTGTAAATCCCTTAATTGTAGGGATAGACTTCATCTCATCTTTCGATATTAATTTAGCTAAACCGTTGGATTTGGAAGAGTTCAACTATAAATAAAGAGACTTCCTCTTAATTGTAAATCATCTATTGTATCTTGTATTCTTTAATAGTGAATACAATTGAGAGTATTTACTCAAACATCTCTCATGCATTATTTTCTGTGGCTATTCTGTTCTTTTGAGTATTCTTTTGAGTATTCTTTTGGCTTGTCTTGCTTTCGCTATATAAATTGGTGCATTTGAGGAATTTTGTGAGAATCCTCACTTTGTAGGAGTTAGGTTGACTTAGGCACATTTGAGTCGAAAGAATCACCTAAGGTCACACAGATTGCAAGACTAAAGGTCTAGCCCCGTGACATTTAGTATCCAAGCTTTGGTTGTGAAGGCACTATAGATATGTCGAAAGAAGTTTCTGATCAAAATGATCTGAATGAGACCTATGAATGGGATAAAAAACCAATCCTATTGAAGGATATGTTGTTGGCTATAGAGGAATGAGTGGTCAATCTCAAGGAGTCATGGAAGACGTGAGTGAGATGCTCAAGGTAGTCGTTGGATGCACCGATGGGTTTGATTCACTGAAGGATCAGCTTAGAGAGTTTGTGTTGGAGTCTCACAAGACCAATATGGAAAACGTGCAAGGGGCGCTGAATTTTAGTAGGAATAAACTAATGGAGAGGAATGATGCTCTCGAGCCCATGGTGATGGCTTTAAAGGAGGAAACAATGGCCACAATGAGGGTTTTGAACATAAAAATAGAAGAGCTCAAGGGAGAGCTTACCTTGTATCGAACAGTCATGGATAGTGGAGTGTCGAATGCAACACTCAATAGCAAGGTAGATGTCCTGAAGCCAAAAGAGTGTGCGGGGGTATAACTTTCATGCGATGTGGACAAATTTTTGTGAAGAATAGAGCAATACTTCCGTGCAAAAGGCATAATGGACGATACTATTAAGATAATTACTACTACCATATTTCTTATTGATTTTTCACTTTTATGGTGGCAGAGTAGGTCCACAAATAAAAGGCATAGAGAGATTGAGACTTGGGAAGAGTTCCAGCATGAGTTAAAAAGCCAATTTTACCCGGAATATGTTGAGGAGGAAACTTGGAAAAGTTATGACGACTTACGCAACGAGGTACGGTTGGGGAGTATGTTCGAGAGTTTAGGGAACTCATCCTTCAAATTTCAGATGTGAATGACAATGCGGTGTTTCTTGCCTATAAGAATGGTTTAAATTCGTGGGTTAGACAGGAATTAGAACGAGGAAGTGCCCAAGAGCTATCAAAAGCCATGACGGTAGTAGAGTCTATGGTCAAGCTAGGTCTAAGAAAGACAAGCTTGAGTCTAAGAAAGACAAACTTGAGTCTTCTGAGTTCGAGGAAAAGAGCGTATGTGAGGGGAACTACGAGGAAAAAATTGCAATGGAAACGACAATCATGGTAATGGGAAACCACGAGTCGGGAAGAGGAAACCCAACAACTCAAAGGGAAATATGAGCAAAATGAAATGCTTTCTTTGCGATGGTTCACATATGTTGAAGAGATATCTGAAGAGATTTGTGCTTTTGAGAAATGAAAATTTGGAAAGAGGGGTCAAGAGATTTGGGTCGAGTGCAAGTGGCATCGAAGCCAATGAGGCTAAAGAAAACAAGAAGTCAGTGGAGTGCTTCTTGTGTGGTGGTTTGCATAGGTTTTGAAGCTATCCGAAGAAGTGAGTCATCAAAAGGGACAATGGTTAGACAAAGTGCCCAAAAGACTTGGTTCGAGCGAAATAGGTGTCGAAACTAGGAGGGCAAAGAAGAACAAGAAGAAACGAGTGAAATGCTTCTTATGTTATGGCCCAAATAAGTTGTGAAACTATCTAGAGTAATTCAAGCTATCCGTGGTCTAGGGATAAGCAGCAACGAAGCTTGTTGAGTCATCAGATGGGCTTCTACCTAAGGAAGAGGTGAGTTGTCATCAGACTTAGGGGAAAAATTGGTGATGCAAATATTGAAGTTAGGACCAATGAGGCTCAGTTCAGGGAAAGCAATGGAGCTTGCTGAGTTATCGGAAAGGCTTTCACCTAAGGAAGAGGCGAGTTGTGCATAGAACTCAAGGGAAAAAGTAGCGATGCAAAAATTGAAGTTAGGATCAATGAGGCTCAATTCTGTTGATTCATCGAAGGAGCTACCACCTGTGGGAAATGTGAGTTGTGCATCAAACTTTGGGAAAGTGGTGATACAAACTAGATAATCAAGCTGGGTAAATGTTGCGAGCGAGATAAATCTCAAACATTTTGGTAGTGTTTTACATTTTGACTTACCATTTGTTTGGCAAGAATGTGGGGACCCTTTCAAAGTTCTGAAGCGAAGAAGCTGAGGGGCTGTAGGTAAGCCGAAACCTAGTTGTGAGGATCAAGGGGGCCCCGATCGAGGTAAGTCACAATATAGCAAAGTAAGAGCGAGTGACTCTTGCGAGTGAGATATAACAATGAGTGGAAAGGATCGAGCTAAGAGGTGATGAAAGTTGAGGCAAAAGTTTTGAGGGACAGAACAGCTCGTGTAACAGCCCGATTTTGACCCAAATCGGAACAGTGGTTTCGGGACCACACATCCGAGTCTAAAAAATATTTTAATATTTTTTTCTGTGTTTATTATGTGTGAAAGTTTCGTGAATTAATTTTATTGTTTGAGTGCTTAATTTGAGAATAGGGCTTAATCGCGTAAAATAAAAATTTAGTGGTTATTTTTAGAAGGGCCAAATAGTGGTTGTTCTTTTAATATGAAGGTTTCATGTTGCAATTTTTCCATTGAATTAATGAATGGACGGCACTATGTATATATTATATAGTTTTTATAATAATTATAAAGGTTATAATAATAAATAATATATTATAAAGTTATTATAATAAAAACAAACATAAGTTAAAAAGCCATTATCATTTTTTTTGTTTCTACCAACCGAATGTAAAATAAAAGAAAAAGAAAAGAACAAGCTAAGGGTTCGGCCATTTTTGAGTTTGATTAAGGTATGTAACTAGCTCGGTTTTTGATAATTTTTACGTTTTTGAGATCGTTGCTTTGTGTTTTAGCTAGCCCATGCTTGAATTTTTGAATTGATTGTGTATTTTGTGATATGCCATTGAAGGGAGCTTGTTGTTTTTGTTGTTAGATGATGGAAAATAAATATATGTTGTTAGATTTTTCATGTTTTAATTAGTAATTTTTGATAAAAATATGTATTAAGGACTAAATTAAGAAAAGTGTAAGTTGAGGGACTAAAATGTGAAATAAATAACATGCAAGGACTTATATGAGGTTAGTGTATATTCGGCTAAGCTATTGTGCAATGAAAGTTTGTTTATTTTATATTTTTGTGAAATAGGGACTAATTTGTGAAAAATGTGAAATGTTAGGGGCAAAAGTGTAATTTACCCATTTATGTTCTTTTGGATTTAATTGAATGAATATGTGGTTAAATTATATAAATTTGAACTTATTTAGATCAAGAACAGAAGAAAACGGAATTAGATCGGGAGGAAGTTGAAAGTAGTCGAGTAATCGACTGTGTCCGTCGATATCCAAGGTAAGTCGATAAGCATTTAAATGTTGTTAAATTCAAGAATATATATAATAAGTGATAAATTAAATTATTTTATTTGTTATATGCTTTGGCCAAATGTGATATTTGAAATAGGGATTTTGTTTCGAGTTTGATTCGATCGATAATCAATGTCTGAAAGCCCCGTACGAACCCTAGGAATAGATAGGATAATTATGTCATGACATAGGACTCTGATATCTGTTTTCGTGTAAGACCACGTCTGGGACGTCGACATCGATATCTGATTACATGTAAGACCCTGTCTGGGACAGTGGCATCGATATGTGATTACGTATAAGACCACGTCTGGGACAATGGCATTGTATGAGCTTTCTAATTATCCGTGTATCCTTTTAATTCCGAACGGTTCAATAGGCAATGTTAAGTGAAGACCGAATGTGAAATCGAAATAATAGGGTTCAAGTATGTATTTGTATCATGCTATGAAATTAAGGTAAGTTGTATATTGAATTGATGATTCAAAGTTAATTAATATATGAATAATGTGTGAGCATATTCGTGATTATAAGTAATTTGGCTTATAGTAGCATTTGTGATATAAGAAGATTTGGCCTATTATTATAGTGTTAAATTATAAATTGTTAAGTATACAAGTATTTGAGCATTTGTGCATTAAGCTTCATAAAGTTAAATGTTTACTTATATTTGATTTGGTTAGCTTGGTAAATTGGTTTGATATTAATGTTAGAATGAATAATGTCTGCTTACGACTTACTAAGCTGCAAAAGCTTACTATGTGTGTGTTTATTTTTCGTTTTATAGATTTTGGAATTCGTTACGAGCTCGGGGATCGTCAGAAAGCCTTATCACACTATCGACAGTTACTTTCGGTACTTTATTAAGTTGTTTTTGAATATATGGCATGAATAGCATAGTCGAAATGTTGATTTTGGGTCAATTTGTATATGAAATTAATAGCCATGCGAAAATGGCTTATCTCCTTTTGTTTGATTTTGGTATTGATGCATATAATTTTGGATTGATTCGGCTATGAGATAAACTAAATACCAAATGTATTTATAAAGAACAATATTAAGTTGAATGTGTGTGTGGATTGGTATTAGTAAGTATGTCATATATGTATGGTGTGTTTGGTTTTGGTATTATATAGGTTCGGTTAAGGTATGTAGGCAAAGAGTTAAGTTTGGTCTTTATGCTTTGGATAAATTAACTTGAAACGATATTGTTAATTATGTATATTCGGCTATGTTGGTATGAGTTCTTGATTATGTGCTTATTGAATTTGCTTTTAATAACTTGGCCTTAGCTTATTCTATATGAAACATAGTTGATATGTTTATGTTTATGCATATGATTTCAGTCATGGTAAGTTCATGTGTAAATGGATTTAATATATTTTGATAATTGGTGATAAATTAAATCACGATTTATGGTAAAAATAAGTCTTAACATGCAGTCTTGAAAATATTAAGTCATTTGCTAAGTTATTGATAGGTAATAGTTGGTATATATATATATATATTTGGCCTTATGGGTAGCTACAAAAATTCGGCTATAATGTGCTTGTGTAATTGGATATGTGATATATTAAAATGATTAAATATATTGATTGGTTATGTTGCATATTCGGATTTACTAATTAATTAAATTAGGTCCGGCCATGGTATTATATAAATGTACTGTAAATTAAATAATTTTTATGAAATGACCGAATATGCTTTTGTTAACTATGCGGTGATCATGAAATAGGGATGGTTGAAATTGCAACTTAGTTTTGTTTTGAATGGTTTAGTATATGTAATTAGAATTGACTATTAAGCATACAAATTTGATATACTGTGAATTGTAGTTGTGATTTTAAATGTTTAATATGAACATAGTGCTTGATGCATGACATAGTGACAGCAAAAGTATATATAGCCATATCATAACGTTGCATAAGTGATTAAATGTTAAGTTGGATTCTTACCAGTTCGAATTTGACAAGTATGGAACATGATCTATTGTTTTGTTATAAGATCGACTTTTCTAAATTCATAATATTGAATAGTGTTGATTTGTATAATATGATTAGTAATATAATTGATATGTGGATATTTAAGTCTGATAATGTTATAAAAGTTTAGTTATTCTTTGGTGCATAAAGAGTGTTTAATGATTCTGCTAAATCATGCTACGTCCGATAATGCCTCGTAACCCTAATTCAGTGACGGATATGGGTTAGGGGTGTTACAGCTCGATTGTGAGACTAGTCGGGAAAGAGCTAAGGCATCGAGAAAATTTTGAGGTGAATCAAGTCAGTGTCATTCCGATGGCATAATGACGGCGTTACGAGAATAGGTGGGGGGAATGTCACGGGCCATAGTTCAAAGCTTGTGGAAATTGCATAAAATGCATCCCATGAAAGTCTATCAGTTAGATGGAGATCATTTAACCGACGAGAACTGACCCAATTTAAATAACTGATGAAGAAGCCTAAGTGGCCTAATGAAGCAGATATGGAAAATTAGACTACATTGGTAAATAGGGAAACTATCTTAGAAGATTGAAAGGAATCATATTTGATAAGATTTGATTTGATTTGATTATGTAATCTTCTAAATCCATTAATTGTAGGTACAGACTTCATCTCATCCGTCGATGTAAATTTAGCTAGACCGTTGGATTTGGGGGAGCTCAACTATAAATAGAGAGCCTCTCTCTCAATTGTAAATCATCCATTGTATCTTATATTCTTTGAAAGTGAATACAATTGAGAACATTTACTCAAACATCTTTCGTGCATTTTTTGTGGCTATTTTGTTCATTTGAGCATTCTTTTGGCTTGTGTTGCTTCCACTATATAAATTGGTGCATTGGAGAAATTTTGCGAGAATCCTCACTTTGTGGGAGTTAGGTTAACTTAGGCGCATTTGAGTAGAAAAAATCGCTTAAGACTACACGAATTACGAAACTAAAGGTCTAGTCCCATGACACTAACCTATAAATAGGAGGTTTGGGCCACCTACTTTGAATCAATCAATGAATTATTTATTTTTATCATTTTGAAAAGTGTCGTTATTGTTTTTAGTAAAGAAGGATTATATAGCGACTATAATTTTAGTGGTTTCGAAAAATGTGGTTTTTGAATCTCATTTTCATAAACTGAGTTCATAAACATAAAATAGGCATATTTACTAAGTTAATATGAAATTATAATAAAGATCAATTAAGTAATTTAGTTGAAAAATTAGTTAGTGAAAGCTCAAGGACTAAATTATAAAGGTCTAATTGCTATTGAGTTTGAATTAAAAAATGGTTGGGGGCCTAGATAGCAATTATTTGAAGGATCAAAATGGTTAATTAACCAATTTTCAATAGTAAATAGTGAACGAAGATGGTGGACTCCACTTAGTTTAATCTTAATTAAATTATAATAATACTTAAGTTAACTAATTAAACCAAGTTAATTAAGGTATATATATAAACTGAATCAAGTGGAAAGAAAGAGAAAATTTATTCTCACCTTCATCCATTGTAGCCGTTAAAGGAAAAAGAAATAAAATTCAAGCTTTGTTCAGTACATTTGACCATTAGATTATTCAAGGTAACCAAGCCTTTTTCTTGTCATTTTTATAGATTTATGTTCATATGAGCTTGATTTAGCTAGCCCATATGTCAATTTGTCCAATTTCTAAGTTTTTAGCAAGTTGTCATTGTTGAGAAATTGATGAGTTAGACTTGAATTTGATAGATATTAAGCTTAGATCATGATAAGTACTAAATTGTAAAGTTAAATAAGCTTGGTAGTAAACATTGTAACATTAGGGACCAAATTGAATAAATTGAAAATATGTCATGAAATTATGCTATGAATAAAAAGTATAGAGTCCTTAATGAAAGAATGTGAAATCAGATTTTGATATGATGCTAAATATTTAAGATACACACATTCCAAGTATAGGGACTAAATTAAATAAAATAAAAAATATGTGTGGTTTTGTATTTGAATGTGGATAAAATAAAATCAGACATAGTTTTATTTATTGAATTCTCGATCATAGCAAAAGATGATGTTGGACCGTAGTGAGGGAAAGGAAATGCGAGATTCGTAGACGACTAATTGCAATTTTGATTTGTACTTTAATGATTCGAGTACTATATATATATGTATATATGCATGAGTGTAGCATACTAGCTAATGAGGTAAGATGTTTAAATGACTCATGACTTGATTTGTGATTATTGATACCGAATATCGAGAATTGGACTGAAATGAATAAAATAGAAATAAGCATGATATAAAATGATAAATGTCTTATATTATGAATTGATGATAGAAATGGTATGGAATAATGTGTTGAATATGTGATAATATGAATTTGATAATAGTATGTCATATAGATTTATAAGGAAATGAAATTAGACTATAATATATGAATGGTTAGTGCCCATGTAAACTTAGTAGAAAGGCTAGGATATAGTTGACATGACAATAGTCATATGCGTGTTTCTGTATGGGTTTGTCGATGATGCAAAGGTTACTGTATGTCATTCGGGATCTAGCATTTTTTGCAGATCATTGAGTATTTCTTTAAAGTCCTTGGTGTGGTGGAGGGAGGTATTTGTATATGTAAATGCATTTGATGTGGTGTAGTTTATGCTCATTGATTATGCATCATTTTTCTTCTCCAACTGAATTGGTGCCATCATCGTTAAATTTAACCCATTGAAAAAAATCACAATCCCAGGTCTTTATTACTCACATACAAAAAAAATAAAAAAAAATATGTATAATTAAGGTAAAACTTCCATATTTCAAACTTGAAGCAAAATATTTCAAATTTATTTCCAAAACATGTCACTAAAACCCTAAATTGTACAAAATCTTCAACTAAAATCACAAAGCCCTCTATTTTTCACACACCCAACAATGACAGTATACAACCAAAACACAAAATCTAATTTCTTTCAAACCAACAATTAAAATTCAAACTTTTTCCTCTTTGAATTTCGCACACCCAAAGAATTTTCTCCATTTGTTCCATGGAGTATTCGCGTTGCAAACTAGAGCCCTTAACCTGTAATGACAGTACACAACTCTCAATTGACCACTTAATTTTCTGTTGATTGATAAAGGCATTTTTCCTTGTTTGCTTCTTCAACTCTCGGTGTGGAAATCGGGTGTGTAGAATATAAAGATAAACCCTAAACTAGAGAATGTTAAAGAAAATATTAGAATAAGATGAACAGATAGGTTTTGGAATTGAGAATAAAAGGGAGAAACTCAAGAAATTCCTTTCAAATTTTAAATTTCTTAAACTTAATAATAAAAAAAGAAAATTATTTCTATTACCATTTTTTTAAACATGGAATATAAGGTTTGAAATGTCCTTGATTGGTCATTGTCAAATAACAATCCACGTAATGTTACGCAATTGGTTAGCGCTGCCACATCATTAAAAATCTAACGATGTTAGAGAAAATTACCAATTTAGTTAATGGAAAAAAATTCGGGTACCAATCTAGAACAAAAAAACCTTAAGTACCAATCTAGGAGAAGTGAACAAATTTAAGTACTAATCTTATATTTAAGCCTTATATAATATATAAAATAAAAATAATGTGTTACAAACTGAAAAACAAGATTTACCGGGTTAGACTTTGGGTCTTATATTGAAGGCAGACTTGGACTATTCTTAAATTGGCTTATCATTTTTGTCAAAACATTCAAGTCTTAATATTTTTGTCTAAATCGTTTAAATATTAAATAAATATTAAATTTTATTGGAATAGCTCTATCTTTGAACAAGTTTACCTATGTAAGATGAACTATTATTAAAACTCTATTTTTTTCCAAGTAAAGAAAAGGTAACCTACATTGGAAGTTACTCAATTATATTTAAGTCTTCTATGATATCCAAACATATTATAGGAACATATCTTGAAGATTAGTTTGGATTGGATTAGGTAACTTCATAATAAATAATGAAGATTTGAAGACTTATCCTGAACTTATTGAAGATATTTTATATGTTGATTATCTTGCTATTTTGATGGGAAGATTGATGGTAATTGATCTTTTTGTTAACAAGCCTTTAAACTCTTATATATTTTTGAAAGGTTTGTGTAGGTAAAAGAGGTAGAGAATTTTAGCACTTATTATATTATTTAGAACTCGTTTTTTAGAGTGTATTTTGTATGTAAACAAGTGGGTCACTTAGTTTACAAAGCTAGAGGAGAGTGATATATATATCTTAGGTTCAAAAGTGAGGTTGCTAATTAGTTAAGTGTTAGTGCTTCTAATCCCTTATTGTACAAGGTGTTAAGATAGTAGATTATCTCTTTGGGACAGAGCCCCACAAACATAAAAAAATCAAACTGGGTAAACATATTATTATGTTCATCTTTATTCTTCACTAGTACTTGAAACAATTGGCCTTGCTCTTAATTACTGTTTCTAGCATTGCTCAATTTTTATTCTTTCACGATTAATCGTAATTGTCTTTTTATCACCAAATGTTACTTCAGTAAAAAAAATCTAACACGACTCTTACAAAATAAACCTAATTGTATCCCCATAATTTCCACTTAATTTACATATAATGTTGTATAACAATAAGTCTTTCTATCCCCCAATTGGCTGTTTGTTAAAAATCCTAAAATATTTCTAACTTCATCATTACAAGACATAATTAAGAAATGTATTACATTGATTATCCATAATAGAAGAAATTACAAAGAAATGATTCATTGTTTAGATTTCACAAAATTAATTAAAATAAAGGCTAATCAAGTTGAAGTTGAATGAGGCGCTAGGTGATATTAGAGGTGAAGCCAGAATAGAAGTTGGTGAAAGTTGTTTTTAAAAAAAAATTAAGGCATGTTTGGTTGGGTGTAATGACATAGCCATTACAACCCAATTCTGTGGGTCCACCAGAAACCATAGTTTGGTTCAATAGACTACCTATTACGGCCTATTCTATTATGTGTTTAAGCATGAAATATGGGGCATTCCAATTTCGTTTCATCACCACTGAATACCCAATAAATACAAGTCTTGTTTCCATTTTACCCTCCCATTTTTTCACCTAAAAAAAACTATCACTCAGCCTGATCTCAGTCCCGACTTCCCTTGCTTCCTTCTTCTCCGGCTAGTAGTAGTCCTCCCTCAGGTAAACCTTTATCTCTTTCGTTATTCCTTTCAATTTCCTCTTTGCCTCTTTTATTAACCCTAACAAGACTGGTTCAAAGTTTTGAAAATGGAAATGGAAAATCTATGTTTTGCCAAAATGGTTATCTCTGTCTCCATCTGAATCTCTAATCTACCAAAAATTTCCTTAGATTTGTAGTCGATTCATCTGTTTGTAATTATCTCTTCACCCATTTTAATTTCTTTTTTTCTGATTTTTTTTCTTTAAATTAGTATAAATAATAGGTTTCTTTTCAGTGATGGTAGACCATCTAAATTAACTACATTAAATGCTCAAGATCTTATCTTGTTATTATAAGAAATAAATTTAGTATGTCATGTATAGTTTTGAATATTGATGCTAACTTTTATTGTTGAACTTTAATGGTGTTATATGGGCCAAATATAATTGGGAGTGGGGAATGAGAAGTAAGGCTTTCGAACAGTTTCTTGTAACTAATGTCCATTTCTTCTCATGTTTGCAGTGGAAACAAATCTACCGTCATGACAAATATAACTGTTGAGATTAGAGTTCCTAAGAATGTCATTGACTCTATTTAAGGGGAGAATGGTCGCAATCTAGCTCTCTTAAGAGAGGTAACGATTTTTTTCTTAACTTTTTCTGCATTGTTTTATTGCATTTTTCCAAAAAGATGTTTGGTATAGTATTTAGTTGGTTACAATGGTTCTACTCCTAACTCTATAAAGAGTTATACAATCACCTCCTAAACAACTCAACTCTTGATGGAACTTAATGAAGAACTTAGACAACACTACCTAAGAAGAGAAACTCAAACCACATGAATTTGAGACTAAAAACATGAATTTGATAGAACTTGAAGTTGTTTCCTATTTAACTGCTTTCTTCTTTTATTTTTCAAGCAATGTACTCTAGTCTAACCATCTATGCAAGCCCTACTCTTTGGTGACAATAATGTAGTTCTAATCATTTACAAAATGTTCTGTGGCGAATGGCTTATAGAGATCAATGTTTTCTATCATATCTTTCTTCTACTATCTAGCTTTGAGTTTCTTTTATAACCAGTGATAAGAATTTATATTTACTATGATTAGTTGGCTTAGTGATAAGAGTCATGAGCCTTTTATGTTGTTATTTTCACCCCCACAGGCTTCATCTTAAGTTGGACTCTTACTACCTTATGGCTCTTAGTGAGCTTGAATCTAGCCTCACAATTCACAAAGTACAATTCAAATTAACCTTCAATAACAATTTTGGTATTAAATAAGTATGTGTGATACGTAAACCCCCTAAAAGGAAATAGCTCACTTTCTTGGACTATTCCCTTGGATATTTTGTTGTGAAACTCTTTAGTTGAAAACAAACTTCTACTCTATATCCTCAATAAAAATTTGGTTGGAGTACATTTAAAATAAGCCGAAAATATCAATAGTACATGTTTTTTTATCAAGTTATATTATGAATTCTTCCCAAATATTTTTTAAAGATAAAATAAGCCAAAAATATCAATAGTACATGTTTTTGAGAAATGATAGGAAACTTAATGTGAGATTCAATAATTATTATCCGTATGCTAAACTTAAGAATCTTGTAATGGTTGCTAGGCATTCAGTTTATACAAGAAATAGTTGTGAGAAAGTTGATAAAGGGGATTCTTGGTTTTTGGAGCCGTAAAATGGATTATGTAATATTACTTCTTGAATTATGTGTTCATTTTATGGTTTATGTAATATTGCTTCTTGAATTCAACTGTGATCAATGTATGTAATGTGTATATAATAAGATTTATTAGTAAATTGATCCTTAAACTATACTCCAACTCTAATATTAGTCTTTTAAACTAAACTATCAATTTGTCTCATTTCACCCCAAAGTGTATGGCATCCAATAAAGAATATGCTGCTTGTCATGTTCTTATAGATTGATATCAAGGGCCAATTTACTAATAAAACTTATATATGATTAAAAGAAACTTTTTGCTTATTAATGCTTTTTAATTGTTTGATTAATCCCTATTTATATTGTTATTATGCTTATGAGTGTTACTCTTCTTTAGCATCGTGTTTTCAATAGTGTCTCAATTTTAGTTTATACATGTATATTTTGTTAATATATTATTGCTATTAATAGTAAGGGTTGCTGCTGTTTAATACCATTGTTGTTTGATTTTTGACCATGTAATCTTACGAAACTTGCATTTCTAGTGTGATATACCTTAAACCATTTCCTAAATTGTCTTTTTTTTTACATATTTTATCATTGTTGCATGTTTACACTACTTGTTTGAGTCATTTTAGTTTAGTCATATGCTAGATGAGTATGATTTAATTGTTCAACCTTACGTAATATTATGTGTTCACTTTTAGTTTTATTGGTTTCATGTTTTCTTATGATAATCGATGAAGGGTTGAAGGAGCAGTGAGAGCAGTAGCAGTTTAGACTTTTTTCAATTTTTGTTCACCAACTAATGCATTTTGCCTTTGGTTTTTTGTGAAGTTTTTTTTATTTGAATTTTTTAGTTGGAAATGATCATTAGGTTGGTTTTAAGTTTTAAACGATTTAGGTTTTGTTTTTTTTGGGGGGGGGGCAAGATAATTTAATTCAAAATATATTTACAAGTGTAGTATACTTTTGTGATTGTGAAATTTTTCCTTATTTGCAAGGATATCAATATCTTTACAGGTGCATGTTTCATAACATATGAAACTCCCATATATATTTCATATGATTTGGGTCCTGAAAAAACAAGTTACATCAAATGTTCTAGTAACTTCATATGATTTGTCTTGTATATGAATTTGGGATTCAAAAAGTGTGAAAAAAAGAAGGGAGAAAGACAAAAATACTTAGGAGAATTTCTTATTTCTGCTCATTTTCTTTGTTGTTCAAAGTGAGAGGGAAGAAGGGAGCTACTGCATGTTAAATTTTGAGAAGGGAAAAGTCCCCCCTCTCAACCGTGTATTCAGATGTTTATATGTGTAAAATAACTATGCAATGCTTTAAGTTGAAACCATTATGTGTTAAATGTGTATCTTCTTGAAATAATGAAATGGTTTGTGTATTTTAGCTAAAGGAGTGGTTGAAGGTAGCAACAAGAAGGGGAAAGATACCGCTCAAGGGTGTGCTAAGGTAACAGTACCCTCCCAATGTCTTTGTTGTAAGTTGGTTATGTGTTCAACTTTGGAATTTGTTAAGGGAAAAGGAGGTTGCTAAGGTAAAGAGTAGCACACCCTCATAGGCTGCCAAATGCCAAGAGTCAACAACAACAAAAAAAATGAACAAGGAAAAGAGACATAAACAAATATCTCCATCGGAATGAATATACCATTACTCTTTTCTAGTAATACGGGAAAGGAAATATATACATGTTAAACAACATTTACAATTCGGATTTAATCTTTTTACTTTAAACAAGAACATTTTAGTTATATTTAGTTTTCGATATGTTTTTATTTTCGATATGTTTCATTTAAAACTATTTTAATCTTTTAATATATTTTAAAACTATTTTTATTTTCGATATGTTTAATTTATGTTATTTTTAATGTTGGTCTTTAAACAATATTTTATATTATTTATATTGTTTGATTAAAAATTATAATTAACACTATGAACATATTTTATTTCAAAAAGAAAAAAGTATCTACAATTGTTAATCTGGTGTGTTTAATTTAGTATATTTTTAAAATAAATTTTTAAAATTAATAATAAAAATACCAAAACTGCATGTGAACACATTACTTTTAATAGTAGAGTTGAACTTCTTTTATTCAAATATAAAAATTATCTCAACAAACAAAACAAAAAAAAGGTAAAATACTACAAACTAATCATGTTATGGTAAGAATGTAATGTATATGGAATTTTAGATTTTATTTAAATAACAATAATTGAATATTTTAAAATACATAATTTTTAAGATATTTAACACACTGTATATCTATAATCGAATTGAGTTAATGCAAAATAAAAGAAAATAAGACCTTATTTAAATACTTTTTTTAGTTTAAGTGAAATGTTATGTTAAGGAAGTTGAGCCCTTTTTATTTAACTATTCAATATGTACCTTATAAAAATTAATATATTCAATTATTTATTTTCTTTTCCCACAAAAATTATTAAATTTATATTGTTTTTTTCCTTTTACTAATTTTAACTATTCAAAAATAATAATATATCTTTTTCTATTCACAATTATTAATTCAAATACAACATTAGTTAATTACAATGTGAGGATGAATACAAGCTTTTTAAAAGGTAAATTAAAGATCGAATTTTTAAAAAATTTCATATAATATATGTATATTTCTCTAAAACTGGAAATTATGTAATTTGGATGTGGATGTTTTGAATATTAATTTTTTTAAAAAATAATTCTTAAACATCAGTCATTAATTAATCAAATCCACAAAAACACATTATTTTCTTTTCTTTCTATTTTTTTTCTTTTTTGGGTGATTGATAAAGAAATGAATTTCAAGTTTTTTACTTCCAAAGATAGTTGTAATTTCTATTCTGTGCTTTGCAAAAATTCTTAATATGTATTGTTCATTTTTCTTTGACATTGTGTTATTGCTTACTTTTCTTCTTTGGCTTGCTTGATTGCTTCCTCCACCTACAGTTAAGCATCTTGTATTCACTGAATCACTATAAGTTCTTTGGCAATTAAATTCTTTGATTTTGTTTTACTATTATTAAAATTTTACTATTATTGAAATTAGTATTGAAGAAATGTGACCCTTTTACTATGATTTGAAGATATGTAACACTTTAATATCTTGTAGTAATGGCTCGTCTGCCTTTAATAGTACAAAGTGAGAGACATAAAAGAATTGGTCTTGCATTGACAGTATGGTTGCAAATGTGTATAGTTGCGAGTTGGTTCTTAGTTACATTAGGTGTCATCCATAGCCTACATACTTATAGACCAAGGATTAGATCATAAATTTTAGATTTTTATACAAAACGAGATTATGTGAAAAGACTTGTACATGCTAGTGATGAGACTTGTATTAAACAAGTTAGGGTGAATAGAGTTATTTTTTTTAAACTATTTGAGATGTTACAAAATTTAGGAGGATTGAAGTCGTGAAGGAATATGCTTGTTGATGAGGAAGTGACAATGTTCTTACATATCATTCCTCATCACCTTAAAAATTGAGTTATCAAGCATCACTTTAATAGGTCCAAGGAAACCTTTAGTAGATCCATTCACAATGTTTAAATGCCGACACATGCTTACAAGATGTGTTATTTAAAAAGGCAGAGCCAATTACAGCTAATTCTACAGACCCAAAGTGGAAATGGTTCAAGGTATTGGAGTGAGTTCTATATATAGCTCGTACATAATTTAGTTGATTTAGATTTAAATATAGTATCCTAACCCGAGGTTTTGTACATGTGATGTAGAATTGTGTAGGTGCTTTAGATGGAACCCACATCAAGATTAAGGTTTCAACAGTTGATAAACCTAGATATTGAATGCGAAAATATGACATAGCAACAAATGTGTTAGGTATTTGTACACCTGATATGCATTTTGTTTATGTTCTTCCTGGTTGGGAAGGTTCTACTACTGATGGATGAGTTCTTTGAGATACCATTAGTAGGAGATAAGGACTAAAAGCTCCTCACAGTAAAGTGCAAAATTGGAGAAATTTGAATTAATTTTTAATATCATACTTTTTGGGGAAATTAACCATGATAAATAGTTTTCTTATAGGTTGTTATTATCTAGTTGATGCTGGATACACAAATTGTGAGGGATTTCTTGCGCCTTTTAGAGGACAAAGATATCATTTGAATGAGTGGCGTTAGGGTTACCAACCAAATACTCTGGAAGAATTTTTCAATATGAAACATGCTTCAGTGCGTAATGTTATTGAAAGATGCTTTGGGTTATTAAAACTTAAATGGGGAATACTTAGGAGTCCATCATTCTATCCTATGAGGATGCACAATAGAATCATTATTGCATGTTATTTGCTCTGTAATTTTATTCGAACCTATATGAGTCTTGATCCTATTGAAATAGAGTTGGAAGAAGGATTACTTAGTAATGTGATAGATGATGATGAACCGAATATCATAAATATTCATCCATCAGATGCATGGGCTACTTGAAGGATGGAACTAGCCAATCAAATTTTCGATGAATGGCAGGCATCTAAAAATTAGTTAGGTTTAGGGTAAAAATAGTAAACGTTAATTTGTTTATACTATTTCATGTATCTAGTTTATGAAACTTTGGTGGTGTTTGAATTATTTTCCTGTATTGTACTAGACTTGTTGAATTATAATTTATTTTCTTTTGATTCATCATGTGTTATAATTTTATAAAGTGTCGACCTTTTGAATCATAATATTGAACTTAATTTTAATTTGTGTTTTTTCTTAAGATAGTTATGTCAGGTTTTTCACAATCAAGTGTTTCTTCCCAAAGTTTTTGAGGAACCATAAGGAAATGGGTTCTAGAAGAAGATGTTGCGTTGGTTTCTTGTATGGTCGACTTGCACAATGTTGGAACCTTTAATGCAGATACGAGATTCAAAGCCGGTTATTTAAATGAGTTGGAAAAAATGTTAGAAAAAGTTTTACCCCATGCTATGTTGAAGGCTAAACCTAATCTTGAATCGAGGATTAGGACATTGAAAAGGGTTTGGCTAATCATTTATGACATGCTTAGGGGAAAAAAATAGCGACTTTGGTTGGGACGAGCATAGGCAGCTTGTTTTTGCTGAAGATGCTGTGTAGAACTCATATATAATTATTTCAAGTCTTTATTTTCTTATTTTGACCAAACTTATATCTAATATGGATTCCTCATTTTTTATAGAGTCATAAAGAAGCTGGTCAATTCAAACATCGTAGTTTCCTGTATTATGACCAACTTACTGTCATCTACGCAAAAGATTGAGCTACTGGGAAAGATGCTCAAACAGTCATTGATATTATTGAAGAAATAGATGTTGAAGATGTAGCTACTACAAATACTCATGAAGAAAAATGATTTCCATGGATGCAAACCTGGTGTTTCTTTGGATGACATAGATCTTTCAGCTACACAATCGCAACCACCTAGAAACCAAGGTGATTCCATATTTTTAAAGAAGAAGAAAAAAATATTTCTGATGCGAGTGATCATATTTCTTTTACTTCATTTACTGATGTTGTCACTTTATTAGCGGAAAACATACGGACCGTTGGCCTTGAAATCAATAGGAACATTGCCTCTAAAGTGCTAATTCAACAAAAGTCAGAAATGGCTATTCAAGAAAGTGCTTTAAATTTATATCCAACCTTATGCAAAGTAGAATGTTTAACTGAGAATGAACGTTATCGCACGTTGAGCAAAATTCCAGACCATCCAAAACAAATCCTCATTTTCTTTAGTTTACCTTCTTCTGTGCGATTGGAATGGATTAGAAGATTTTTTGCTGACCGTTAAAAATTATGGTTGTGTTGGAGATATTTCGGTAACTTTTTGTGTTTGTAATATTTGGATAGTATAATGACATGATAGAATGTCATTACAATGTTGTAACTTTTTGATGTTGTAAAATTTAACATATAGATTATGACATATAAGCTAATAAAATCATGTAACTTTTTTTTTAATATATGGATATTATGTTTAGATGTGAAATATAATTCTGAAGCTATTTATTACTTCTACTATTTTGTTTTTTTAGAATAATTAAATTATTTATTTCACTAATAATATTTTAGCACATTAAATATGAATTGCAGTTTAAAATTAATAAAGTAGGTTATATATTATTTTTATAATATTATATATTATGAATTTTTAATGCATATTATAATAATTATATTAAGAATGTTATTAAATTATATATTATTTTATTAAATTTTATTTAATAATAATTATGTTAAAATATGATTAAAACATTTTTTCTTATATTATTACAATATCTATTCCATTCAACTAAACGCAAAAATGCTATTACAGTTTAATTTCATTCTATTCAATTAAACAATTGAATTATTGTTTACAGCTCTATTCCATTATAATTTTATTTAATTACAGCCCTATTTTATTACAGTAAACCAAACGTACACTTAAATTTTTTTTACGACAAATACGTATGAGTTTTAAAGTAAGGAGTGTGGATAAAAATGAAACGTAAGTATGGTTAGGCAAAGGAGGCCTTCATCCCCTAAACTATCATTTACTTCTAAGCCTCAAAAGCAAATTTCGGATTTCGAATTAATTTGTTTTGATAAAGGTAAAGTTATCAATGATTATACTTAATTTAAAAGCAATGGTCATTGGGAATGAAAACTAAAAGTCTAAAAGTTAGCTTCAACTGTTTTGACCTATCGATTATCATAATAAAGAAATAGTAGCGGTGCTTATAATGCTGCTGCCTAGGGGGAAGGGCCGAGGCCCACACACCTCCCTCCATTCATGCTCTACGCATTTATTTACACAATAAATTTACACTCTTAACGAATATATATATTTTTATTATAAAGTTGAGAAATTAATTATAATATGATTATAAAGGGGCTGAAAATAATTATATAATAAATTTTTAAAATTTGATAGTGATTTTAGTTGAAATGATAAGATTGAAATAATAAAAGTTTTGATATTTTAAATTATATTTTTATATAAAAGTGTAAAAAGAAAAATACAATCAAAACAATATTTTTTTTTATAAAAACAATGAATTTTCTATAACTTGCACAACTAAAATGGATAAATGAGTAGTTGAAATAAGATTTTTAAGTGAAGTTTTTAGAAATAAATAATTTCTTTACTTTATTTACATTTGACAAACAGTTCATTCCTCACTGATTACTATGTTCAAAATTCAAACCCATAACTTATTTTAAACGTTAAGTGTTAATAATAATCGAGAGTGCCTTCTAACGAATCTCATTTTGGACTTATCTTTTTGTCTTTTTGAGTAATAAAGTTATTACTATGTAGTTTTAATGTCATAAATGGTGGGATGTAATGAATACTTGTTTGGATAATAAAATAGCATTGATGATATAACGAGAAAATGAGATAATTTGTTTCATCCTGTATTTAATAATTAAAATATATTAAATTGTTTTATAATATTTTTAAAAAAATTAAAGAACTTACAAATAACATAAACTAAAAACAATAAACAATAATTAAAAATTTTAATTATAGTAATTTAAAAAATAATGTGTTACATTATTGTTAAAAATGGATATTTATTTTAATAGAAAAAAAGTTTAAAGGAAATTTTAATTATAAACAATTTTTAAAAAAAAATTGAATGACTTGTGAATAGAAATGGTTTCCAATTTAACAAAATTTATTCTAAATAAAGGGAAAAATTATACTTATTTATAAATTAAATGATGTATTAGATACTAATTAAGATGTGGAACTAAACAATTATATTAGCATTATAATAGGTTATGTGTCCAGATACGGGGGTTTTCACCTACAACACCACATAGGACTATTTTTTAATTTACTTTTTATGGTTTGGCTTCAAATTCCCCACCTCTACGTAGATGAATTGCTCTATTCTCTCTCCGGACAACGAAATAAAGTCATCGGTGATTTTCTTTTTCTTGAAGGATGTACATACACTAGAATAGTGTCACATCAGGCCATTGACCACATTTGATGATAAACCCAATAGACACCATGAGCTCCCAACTAGCTGCTCTGGTTCTAAGCAGTGAGAATTCGGTAGATCTATAACAAATTGATGAGGTGGCAAGTGGAACCTACCTCCAGTAGTCTAGCCCAAACACGGAGCTAAGGTGATGTCTCCTTCAAGAACACTAAATTCATACTTAGGATTTTTTGTGAGAAGACCCTTGTATCTCAACACCCTCCGCATTTCCTGCTACATGGTAGTACAGCTGCACTCACCACTCACAACTGGCTCATTTGCAGCTCTTTGGTGGTCAATGCTTTGTCCCATATTGCTCACAGCCATCACAATTTCCTTGGGAATTGCTATCACTGCCCTATTATCAACAGTGGAAGACCTATCTCCGCCCCTTTGTGACAAAACCCTACCAACTCTTCCTCCTCTTCTTCCAAGTTTAGCCATGATTGACTTATCGGAAATGAAAAAACGACGAAGAATAAAGAAATCTCTAATTGCAACCATTGGGAAAGAATTTCAAGCACCAGAAAAATAAGAACTTCAAAATGAAAAAGTAGTTTTAAAGAATACAAATGCCTAGATTTATAGATTTTTCAATGTTCTTCCATAAATGCACCGTTTTAGGTCCAAAAGCCATGACCAATAGCATTTGGCCACTTGCACAGTGTCAAATACTCCTCATAATAGTCACTCTTCCCTATAACTTCCCATTAATGTTAGTTATTTTATAAGGAATTTGGCGCTTCTTCATCTTCTCTGGTGAGGCAAACCTTCTCCCATTATCAAAATTCAGACTATGTTTCATGGAAGGCCACTTTATAACCTCTCATTCGACTCGGAGGGGTGTTATTATTAGACCCTTTCGCCGTTTGGACACATGTAAACACCAGACACATTATCGACCTCTGCGTTGACTCCATCTAAAGTAATGTCTTGGTAGGCCAATTACCTTCAACACCTTTTGGCAAGACAACTCGTTCCCCTCAGAAGAAGCCATCCACCTGCTTTTTAGGTATTAACACTCTCCAAGTGTAAACATATTCCTGATATGGTAAGGAGTCCATTTAGGCACAATAACCTCATGCTGATAAGGCTTCATGATATATGCCTATGAATATCCTTTACACATTTTGTAACACTCTATACCTAATTTGATTTGTCGAACCCAGACATAGAATGCCACAACAAAAAAATTTACAACAGGTGGAATCTTACTGAATATGTTTCTTATTTATTTATTTTCTTATCCAAGTCAAAAGATTTTAAAGGAAACGTTATTAAATACAATAGGTTCTCAAAAGCAGTATAAGACATTGCAACTTAAATATTTGTTAAAAAAAACTTAATCATGGCGTAGAGTACCATTCGTCATATTTTCAAGAGTGCCCTTCTATATGGTTAATATTGCTCTTTAAATTGCCACATTAGTGTATTCCTAGCTTGGTCCCTCCTAGCACACTAGTTCAATTTCAAGAATCTGCATTACAAATAAACATCTGTAAGTTAAACGGAACTTAGTGAGTCTCAACCAATATTACCTTTAAACAATGTTGTTGAATTCCTTGACTAAAGGATTTTGGACTTCCTTTTAGACTTTGGCGGATACTTTTCTAATTCTTGGCTGATCACTATACGCCAATCTTTACACTTTATGCATATTCTGCTCGATTGGCATATCACAAAATTCACACCTAATTGCGGATCCTATTTCACAATCTCTTTGAAGATAAAAGTTAGATACATTCATTATAATGATATACATACATATACTACTCTTGGCGGGTTCTTATACTAACTTTAGTGACTGCTACTATTCCAATCACACCATATATTTAAGTTAATCCAAATAATGTACTTATTTTGATGAATACAATGTTTTATATCATACAATAGAGTCTCAGATGACTTCGATACATAACGTGAGAATTCCCAAGTTTGGCAGACATTTACACCACCCATAATTACGGATATGTCAAACTCTTTGTCCAGGTGGGTTATTATGGTAAATTCTCTATCAAAAACTCTTTCAGAAAATTTAACAGCCCACCCGGCGTGGGTCATACCGATATGCCGTTGGCGTATAATTGAGTAAGTCAGGGTAGAAAAAGGATGAATTATCCGTTAAATGTTTAGATGGCGTATTGCATGAATTTGACAGTACGCCCTTTTGAGGGGACACCTTGTTAAAATTTTCTATTTGACGAACTCTAGGGTTTGGAGGACTCTTTTATGAGATGATCTGCCAGCCCTAGATGTTCTGGCTGAATTGGTTAGTTCGATGAATATCATTAGAGTTTAGTTGAGACCTAGTTGGAATTAAACTAAAATATTGTAGATGATAGCTTGATATGTTTAGGTAGCTGAATGACTTGTTTAGTTGGTTGCTTAAGTGTACAAGCAATGTTTTACCACTCTGATTAGTCGTAGTAGTTATGTTTGGTAAAATATTAGACTTCAAATTTTGTTAGACAAGTTTAGTCTCAATTTTCAAGGGTGATAATGGGATGTCTGACCTTCTCACTAAGCTTAATTTTCGATGTTTGTTCTATAAAAGAGTGCCTATAACCAGTATGTCTCACCTTTGTTTTCTCTCTGTGTTCTTCCCTACGTCTTTAAGAATTTTTAAGTTATCTTAGTTAGAGAGATGATGAAGGTTTCCAAATGCTTGTCAAAATGTCATTGATAAGTAACAGCTAATCGGTAATTTTCTAGGAAACCCTTAAGGTGATGATGAGGAGATTTAAGTATTTGTATTAGTGCATGCATGATCAAATTTTAATAAATAAATGGTTTGATAGTTATGATTGTTTCTTATTTAGCTCAAGAAGCTAGTGAAGGTTCGTGCAATCGAGGTAAATGACCAGTAAGTAGATTATGTCCTGAAGTTTCTGGTAAGTTCCTTTTTACTTCATTTGAGTTACGAAAATTTTATAATTTGTGAGTTGTGTAAGATAAGTTATTTTAATCGAAAATGGGTCAATGTGTTGTGAATCAACGTGTTAGTAATAAAGCAGTGTTTTATGTGTGAGCATGACCATGGTCAAGGTAAAAATAACTACCTTGTGTGTGAGCCCATTACCTGATTATTTGTGACATGTGAAAATATAGAAAAAAAAAGCTTTATTTGTGATGCCTCTGTCGAAGTCAACAAAAAGATATCTCTAGGCCCAAGCAGATTTCCACATTGCCTTTACATCCAGAATTCGTTTATATCACCTTTCTAGTGTTTATGTTTTGCCTGGATCATTCGTTTCGCTGTTTCATACCGTGTAATTTAACTATCTACAGTGTTTAGAAAGGAGTGTGTAAGTTCTTACGAACTCAATGATTTATAAGAAAGAATAACCACATAACACGTACAAAACATAAGTTAAACAAAAGCTTTGGAAAAGTCATTGAACTATGAATTGGGTTCGCCATACTTACACGAAGTCTGGTTCATAATTATTCACTGTCAGTTAGCTTAAAATAACAAATCATAATATTTTAGAAAACACAATCTTATTAACGTGTACTTTACTGTTGGATAAATGGATCTCCTTATTACCTTTCATTTTGACTCAAAAAGTCTAACATGTCCCATAAGTGTAGCTTAAAGCTAAACACTCTCTAACACACCAACATGTCCCATTGAATGGAGCTTAGCTCGACATTTCCTTATCTCTCCAACTTGTCATAGGGTCTTTCGCCCAAATCACAAAACATAAAGGTGAGTACTAACATTCCTATGGCATCCATTATATCCAATGGTTTTAGAAGATTATAGTGTCAAAACATATACTTAAAACATAGAGCTCGCAAATCATGAGGAGCTCGCAGAGCATTATTTGAGCTCGCAATATAGAGCTTGCATATCACTGTTCATAAAAACACATATAATCACACAAAAAAGTATAGAAAAGACTTACTCTCGGAACTTAGGATAAAACCCTAAGCCCCTGGTTCACATTATGGTTCATACATACATGTGGCGATCCCTAAACACTCACCAATTTGCTGAAAGCTCTAAACAAGCTTCGCTTTTTCCTTATTTTTGCTTGTAGACAATTCTATTAGTTTCATAATTTCACAAACACACACAAGTCACTAACAGTCAAAGCACATTGAAAACTCATACAAAAACACAAGCGTACCTAGGTTAGCAAATGCTAGTTTTTTGACAAACTTAATCACTTTTATTGCGAACCTTCTTAAGAGTTCAAAAGAAACAGAGTCTTACCTTAAGTTCTAAGAGTTAAGTTTTGGGTTCTTATTTTCTTAAGTTCTAAGAATATGAATTTTCGATGGAAAGGGCTTAATTTATAAGTACTAAGTGTTTTGATATTCTTAGGATACCCTAGTCGCAGTAGAAGTAAGAAAGAGTTACGTGCATGGATGGTGTTACGAAGAGGAAAGTAAGTTGACTTCTTAATTTTGGTATAATTACCCTTTGACTACTTCTACTTTTGACTCTCAACTCAAAACAATGATCATAGCTTGCCAAGTCTACTGGCGATTGCAACTTCATCAAGCCCACTAGCGATTATAGTTCGCTAAATCTACTAGTAACCTTTGTTTGCAGGCCTTTTGGCGAATCCCAACTCGTCAAGCCTTAAACTCTTAGGTCCTATTCTAAGATGCTACACTTCCTTTGTGTCCTCGTTATTCACATTAGATGAAAAGAACAAACAAACCTCTTTCATATGTCTATATCTACCGTAATGGAAACAAGATGTTTGGTAGAGATTCATACTCTACTCTTTTGGATCTTATCTGCAATCTGGTTAAAAACCAAAGGATTATTCAAGTCAATACAAACAACCCATTCGAGCAAAGCGACCTCTTGCTCCACTAGCTATATTATAGTCAATTTTAATCACCTTTCGTATCATATCTCCAATCATGCTTATGGAACTCTTTCCATACATGGTCGTAGATAAATCGGGCTATTTCATGCCATAACATTACCTAAATATAGTTGGGTGGCTGTGAAGGAAGTTGTCCATAGTTGTACCATTAAATACTTTCTAAACACTACCTAAGGCCCCTTAGCTAGAACCTTTATATAACCTTCCTTTAATTTGAATGTGACCATATAGTAATCATTCTCCAAATACATTAACTAAAGTGTCTTTGTTGGTTAACATAAGGAAAATGTTTTATTCAATACAAAATTAAACCTAATCATTTGACCCAATAGTTTAGGGAAAACTATCTTCGACATGATTTGTTCCATCAAAAGATTAACCCTCTGCGAGAACTTAATTGAAGGAATCTCATAAATAATGCAATTTTCAACCTCCCTCCGAAAGTTCGATGTTGTCATCTTCCCAAGTTTCCTCTTTCTCTTTGAATTTGTTGTGATATTTAGTAGCTTATCATGAAAAGAAACCTGATATTCCTCTTGAGCATCAACGGTCATCCCTTTCTTATCAAATGGGTCCTCATAATGCAAATGAACTTTGTTAGAAGCCTTAGCACTAATCCTAGGAATTGATGGATCACCAAGGTTGTCGTGTTCCTCGATTGAAATCTCCATCTCTTGGTTGTGATTAAAATTTTTAATTCCTCTTGCCCAATTTTTTATTACAAAATAATTAGAATATAATAAGTCTTAGATTTTTTAGTTCCTATTAAATTAAAGAGTTAATTGCACCAAACACCCTTAAATTATAACCCTCATCCTAAATTGATCCCTAAGCTTTTAAAATGTTCTAATTACATCCTCAAACTATAGATGTCATACCAATTAAGACCTTCCATGATTGAAACTGTTGATTTAACTATTGAATGACACATAGAATCTTATATGGCATAATTTAAAATAAAAATTTTAAAGAAAAATAAAATGTTATCGCATAAATTTTAAAATTAAAAACTAAAAATAAAGTAAAATTGAACAAAATAGAGAGTAGATGATAGTTTCTATAAAAACTTCGAAAACCTCAAAATCAAGATTTTTACAACATTCATTTGTACAATATTCATTTTTGTTTTAATTTTTTTCATTTTAAATTATGTCGCATAAGATTTGATGTATCATTTAACAATTAAATTAATGATTTTAGTAGCGAAAGGATCTTATTGATATAAATTCGACAATTTGAAGATGTAATTAGAATATTTTAAAGTTTGAAGACTAATTTAGAACTAAGGTCATATTTTGAAGATGTTTTGTGCAATTAACTGTAAATTAAATTATAGTTAAGTTGTATTTTAATTCAATTAGATGTAAAGATTTTAAACTTATTTTAATTCAATTATATATATTATTTTTAAATAAATTAGTTAATTACCATTATTTAAAACCTTTAATGATACGAAAATTTGTTAAGAAATAAAAAAAAGGAAAGAAATAAGAATAAAAAAGTACATAATTATCTTCCACAGGATTTTATTAAAAAGAAACATTTATCTAGTACGTTAATAGGGGAGATTTTTAACTCGTGAAATTTTAAAAAATATCATGTATCCCATTTTATTTTTTTAAAACTTTTTATTGTCAAACTCACCACTCCGTTGTTAAATGTGACCATACATTTTCACATATTTTCCACTTCCTTTTTAGTTTTTCTTTTTTTTCGTTCACTTTTTTCTTTCTTATCTTTTTCCTCATCTTCTTCCTTACTTGACCTAGTTGTTGCTGAACTCTTTGTGTCGATCCTTGCCAAATCCTAACCTAAACCAAATCCACAATACCCCAAACTCAAATCAATAACAACTCACGAACCCAAAAACCCTGCAACTGGATTTTAGCACAACTTGTAAAATAAGGAGAAAATTAGAAAATCGAAGAAAAAACGAAAAACAAAAGAGAGAGAGAGAGAGGGTAAATAGGTTTAGGGTTTTCCTTGATTCTTGAAACTCGGAGCATGTACTGTAAGATCCCAACGGTGAGGAGTTTCCTTGAATGGTGTTACGATTGATTTCTCAATACGGTTGGATAGTCAACCACCGAGATTGGACTAAGAAAACTTTGAACATTGACTTATGATTTTGAGATTTTTCAGTTCATTTCAGGAAAAACTAAATCAGTAGGGGAGAATATATATACACATTTTTAAAAAAATTTAGAAAAAGGGGTGAAGTGAACAATTTGATTAACGATAAATTAAAAATAGATTTTTGAGTAATTAAATATGAATGATCTTTTATCTGTAAAGTAATTTATTCTAAAATATATATTAATATAAATGCAATGGATCTCAATTACATATGTAAAATATATTTATATACAAACATAAAATTAATAATTAATAATTGAGTTAAATAACTTAATTTAATGATTATATTTATTTTTTATTGAAGTTACAAAAATTGAAAATATTAAAAATTAGTTTAAAAATATAAAAATTTCGTATATGAACAACTAGTACAAGATTTCTATATTTCTCTTAATTATTTTTATTTTCTAGTTACATTAAGAATAAAATTTAATCATTAAAATTAAATTATTTAACTTACTTAATAATTTTAAATTTTATGTTTTTATATAAACATTTTTTTAGATATGTAAATGAGATATATTTGCTTGTATTTAATGTATATTTTGTTTAAAAAAAACTAGAAATTAGGCTATAAGTATAGGAAAAAATTAAAAACACTAATAAATCTAAAAACAAATATTTGTATATAGCAGTACCTATTAAAATTGGTATAACAATCGATACAGTGCTGATAACTTTGGTACTGGTTGTTTATATACAAATATAAAATTATTAATTATTAATTATGTTAAATAATATAATTTGATGATTATATTTTATTTTAATGCAAGCAAAAAAATGATTAGCAAAAAAATTCTTTAAAAATAAAAAAATTTCTATAAAAATTTAAAATTATAATTATGTGAAAATTAATAAAATCGTAGTCTTAAAAAATTAAAAAAATTGAGTTAGGTTAAAATTCAAAAATTATAAAAATATTGAAATAACAAAAAGTTCTTTAAAAATTTCAGAAATTTTGCTATTTTAATTTTTTTAAATTATTAAAAATATTTTTAAAACTATAATTATGTATGTTGATTGAGATTTAGCTCAATTTTACTTCTCGAAAGTGTTTTTGGGCTAATTTTATCTAAAAAGTACTTTTGAAAAGCTTAAAAGTATTTTGTTTAACAATACTTTCATCAATGTTAAATTGGTCTTGAGTTTTAACTTAATTGGTATGACTATTGTTGTCAATGCAGGATGGTGTGAGTTTGAGTATATTGAAGTCCATTATCCTCTTATTTATAGATTAAAAAGAAACTAAAAATAGTGATCAAAATATATAATGAGTAATTATGTAAAAAAATTAAAATTTCATAAAATCTTAGAAAAAGAACCTTCCAAGCCCTTTCACTTTGTAAGAAAATCCTCTCTTTTCCAGCCCATCGCATCAATAAAAATGGTTAAATTTTGTACAGATTTTACTTCAGCCAAAAGAATTATTGATTTATTGTTCGACACTGCATCAAAATATAGTAAATTTCTGAGGTGAAAATAAATTAAAAACAAAAAAAGTTACCATATTCTAATCAATTAAAAGTTCAAGATAAAGAAGATTTAGGTTAACAAATCAATGGAACTTTAAGTTATTAGATAATTAAAAATAGGCAAAAAAAAAAATATCAGCACTTCCCAATAAGTAACTCAAAAATTAACATCGGAATTAAAAAAATAATAATTACCTGAAAGGTCTCAAGCAATGGCGACGACTTGTTGTTTCAGAGGCTCAAGGATGTTGTTTGATTTTTTGCCAGTCTCCATTTTCTTTACATGGATATACATGTACGTTGATGTCACTGTAAAAAAAACAAAAACCATTCTCATTTCATTTGTCCGCTGTGGGTTGAAGTGATAGAGGACAAAGCTTGAACGGTGGTCCTGTTTTCGACCGGAGAGGATGTCGGCATGGTGGTTCAAGTGGCGGAAATGGGGTTGAAAGCAGAAAGGTTGCTTTTTCAGAAAGTTCAAAGGTTTGAAAGGTTGTTTTTAGAATTTTGTGAAATTTTCAATTTTTTACGTAATTATAGTTTTAAAAACATTTTTTATAATTTCAAAAATAAAATAACAAAATTTCAGAGTTTTTAAAAGAATTTTTTGATATTTTTACAATTTTTGAAATTTAACCTACTCAACTTAGGTTAATTTTTTTAAGGATTTTATGATTTTTTTTATTACATAACTATAATTTAAAAAAAATAAAATTTATAGATTTAGAAAATAAATAAATTTCTGAATTTTTAAAGAATTTGTAGATAATTTTAAAATTTTAGATAATTATTTTTCAAAATTATGATTAAAAAATGTTATAAAGATAAAATTAAATATTTCAATTATAGTTCATAAGTTAAGTTAGATATTAACCTTTAAACTAACACGTCACGATATTTTTTTCGGTTAAGATTATAATCGTTATAATTTTAAGGAAAAAATCATCAAAGTATTACAATTCGATAACATTAATGATGAAAATGAAATTTTAACTGAGTTTAGCCATAAATTAGGTTGTGTGGTTTTTTGAGGGGTCATCAGTTAGGTTGTTGATTATGTAATCCTCAATCTAATCTAAAAGAGATTCCTTGAAGCAAATAAACAAAGAGAGTTGTTAGCCGGAACACTTGAGCCGAGCCGAGCCGAGCCGAGCCATTTCATGGAAACGGTGAAAATAATAAAAATAAAAATAAAGGAGAAGATTGGGAGAGAAGGGTGAAGAAAAAAGATAACGGAAGCTTGTAAACGGCGAAATTTGTCGGTTAGCCTGTTAGAAGAGCGCGGGAATCTTTTTCCATTTATTTTTTATTTTTTATTTTTTATTTTTTATTTTTTGTATTATTATTAAGGGAAGTACGGAAGGTGTTTAAAATAAGAAAAAGGTTAAGATGTGGGTCCCACAAAAGAAATCCAGACGCCTCCACGCTTCATTATTACTACTTCCTTCTTATCTCCCTTTTCTAGTGTATGAATTTAAGTTGAATTTTGCTTTTTATTTTAACAAATTTTATATTAAGTTTTGAAATTTCAATTTACATGAATAAATTTTTTAATAAATCCTATAAAATTTTTAAAAATGTATAAATTAATTATATTTTACTCATAATAAAAAATTAAATTTATATTGATGTAAGTGATTTCAACTTACCATTACAAAAATTAAGGGATAAGAAAATAAAGAAAAGGTGAATTCTAGTTAGGGGTGAGCATTCGATTGAATCGAATCGAAAATTTTCGAGTTAATCGAGTTTTCGAATCTCATTTTATCATCCTAACTTTATTTGAAGTTTTCTCGAATCGAGTCGAGTGAGATGGAATTCGAATCGAATCGAATCGAATATATTTGTTCGAGTTAAATTTTAAAAAATAATTTTGGATCCTTGTAACCACTGTCACCCATCATAATAAAATTTGTCCACCTTAATGAAATTTTTATTAACTTTCATCACCTCATAATTTATTTATTAATTTTTTATATATTGGTTAGCTTTTTTGCTTGCTTAGTTGTTTCAATTATCTTCAGATTCTTGTCACTATGTATTTTGGAATTAAAAAATATATTAAATGTAAAAATATGATTTTTTAATAAAATTTATTTTAAAAATAATATGTGAAATTGATACCAATATAAAATTTTAAGACGAATATTGTATGGCATAATTAATAATTCAATTTTAATATAAATATTCAATATGACTAAACAATTCAATAATATAAATAATATAAATAATATAAAATGTGAAATTTAATTTAATAATATAAATAGTAGATATAAATAAATTTATTACTATTTATGTTTAGTGAATTTTTTTTGGATAATTTTGATTTTTTATTTGAGGGTAAAGGGTGAGAAGTAAAAGTTTAGGGGGAAAATAAAAAGTTTTGGCAAATAAAAGTTTGAGGGAAAGTAAATAGGGGGAGTAAAATTTTGGAGGAAAAATATTAAAAAAAATTGGAGGGGGGAGGGTTTGGGGTAGATAGGAGGTGGGATGGGAAGGGAATAAAAGTTTTAGGGGAAAAGTGGGAGGGAGTAAAAATTTTGGGAGAAAATAAAAGGTTTTGAGGGTTTTTGGGAGTAAAATTTTGAGAAAAAATAAATGGGAGAGTAAAATTTTGGTGGGAAATGGATTTTGGGTAGATTGGGGGGTTTGGAGGGAAGGGGAGTAAAAGTTTTGGGGGGAAAGTGGGAAGGAGTAAAAGTTTTGAGGGAAAAGTAAAAAGGTTTAGGAGTTTGGGGTAAAAATGTAAAATATTATAGTTTGATATTCGAATTATTCGAATTATTCGAGTTATTCGAATTTGAAAACTCAATTCGATTCGAACTCGAAATTCGAAAAAAAAATTCGAGTTGATTCGAATAACTCGATTAACTCGAATAACTCGATTCGTTTAACTCGAAATTCGAATTTTTTTTCGATTTTTTCAAGTCGAATCGAGTTTTGCTCACCCCTAATTCTAGTATTGAACTCAACCCTTTGGATATTATTTAATTAAATTGAATCTCAAACCAATATTTATTTATGGGTAAACTACAAAAATAGTCACTTTTGCTTACCTCAGGTTACATTTTAGTTTCTTATGTTTGAAATGTTACGTTTTAGTCACTTCTGTTATTATTTTGTTACGAAGTGATCACTCTACCGTTAAGTTCCGTTATCTCTCTAACAGTAATCTTATGTGGCAGTCCAAATAAATTTTAAGTGCCAGTTTGGATTTCTAAATGGGATGAAAATAGATTTTAAATTAAATAAATTTAATTAATTAAAATTTTTAAACCTAAACCTTAACTGAAAAACTGTTCATCTCCTCTTTTTAATTTTTCTTCGTCTCTTCTTTTTTTAGGTTATTTTTTTCATTTGACTGGAAAAACTATTATTAAGATCAAAATAGTTGAAATCAAATTGACTGCTTCATAAAGATGGATTTAATGGAGAGTCCAGGTATGTCTTCTTTGCATTCCTCTGTCTCTTTTATTCAATACTGAAAAACAAAAGATTGAATTTTTTATTGTTTAATGAAAACCCTAAATTAAAATTCTTGATATTTTCTTCGACTTTTTGAAATTGTTTGTGAACATGTATTTTATTTTGCATCGGTAGACATCCCATAAAATGCAACCAGAAACATGTTTTCATGAACCTGTTTCATTCAAGCTAATTGTAAATTTTTTAGAAAAGGGTTGTTACTTTCACTGTTCTTATTCCTAATCATTATATTTTCTAGTTTTTTCACAGTTCTTGAAAAATTGGTTGCTCAATCAAAATTTTCTAATCTGAATCAACTTGTATGTTCACAATCTCTTTGTGGGTATTCCATATTGTTCTTTCTTACTGCTGATTTTGAGCTGAATTACCTTGCTATCTTTTTTTTTTCTGGTCTTGGGTAAGTTTCGGTTCAGAGCTAATTGGTTAGTAGCTTTTGTTTTCTTTAAATTATATTTCTATGTTATTAGTTTTATCTGCTTAGTACTTGGATTATCTTCTTTCATTCGACTTGAAGTTGGTGATATATGAAAATACTTGGGTTGAATGTTGGTTTGGTGTTTAACTTATCTTTTTCATTTATTTACCAGAATATTTTTGCTTAATTAGTTGAATTGCAATCCGTGACATTGATGGTCTTGTAAGTGGAATCACTTTTTCTGCCGATTCTGTGAAGAAAAAGATCATTCTAAAACCAAAAGACCGAAATACTCCTCATGTAAGATGTTTGCCTTTTGTTTGTCTCATTTCCCCTCACTCATCCATTGTTAACTATATTCAAGTTTTATTCTACTTCATTGTTATGTGTTTTATATGCGCTAGTGCTGCTAGTTTTTGAATTGTCCCTAATTTTAAAATTATTGAATGTAAATTATGATTCTTGTTTTAAATTTCCTAGGTCTCAGAGGGTGAATCGGAACAGCAAGGTGCATCATCTCCTTGCTTCCGTTTTGAAACATAGAAACTTTTTATTGTACAAGGCAACGGTTTCAAATTTCTTCTTGCTTATATGTAGCCTTGGAGTGTTCCTGAAGTGTTGCGACCCCTTTACGAGCCCTCAACTTGGCTTGCTCAGAAGACAACAATGGCGGTAAGACTATTCCTTCCATCTATACTTTGAATGAAGAGCTAGGAGTTAAACCAAGACACTAAATGTCTAATGGTATAACCTTGGCGTTAGTGCAGGCTTTGCATCATTTGAGGCAGATTTCTTAGGAAATATCTCAGCTGAATATTACTAGTTGGGGGAGAAGACCTGCAGCTCTGCGTGCACTTAGTCACAAATTGAGCAAGTATGTTCATTCTTCTCTTCAATAATTCACCATCTATGTCAGTGTAGGTAGATTCTTGATCGATGGCAGTAACATATTCTGTTCTCCAGGGGATTTAATAAGGTTGTTAATGGGTTTACTAATGAAGGATGGTCGATGCTGGAAAGTGACGGCGTTGATGATGTTACCCTCTTTGTAAACTCGTCTCCTGAAAAGATGATGGACATAAATTTTTCTTATAGTAATGGATTTTCTTCAATGGGAAATGCGGTTCTATGTGGCAAAGCATCCATGTTATTGCAGGTCAGTTTCTAGATGTGTTACAAGCATATGAATTACATCAGAAGATTTACAAATACTAAACAATGAAAAACTATTTTTTCTTCCCAATGTTGTGATGATGGCCTCAATATTAAATTTGTGGTATAATGAACCATCTTATAGCTTTCTCAGCTTTTACTCATGTGTCAAACAAAATTTTATTTCTATAAACCGATGCTTTCATTCTTTTTGTAGAATGTGCCGCCAGTAATACTTCTCAGATTCTTGCAGGAACATCGATCAGAGTGGGCAGACAATGGTATTGATGCTTACTCTGCTGCTACTGTCAAAGCTGGACCGTGTAGCTTGCCAGTGCCTCGAGGGGGAAGTTTTGGGGGTTAAGTCATTCTTCCATTGACTCACACAATTGATAAAATGTATGCTAGGTCGTGTCTCTAATGATATTGCTGCTTTGGAATGTGATTTTGATACAAAAAGTGTTTCAAATGACAAGTTCATAAAAAAGGCACTGCGTGGTTCAGGTTCTGGAAGTGAGAAGCATGAAAAACATACAAGAAATAAGGATAGACCTGATCATGGAGTATGGTCCCCTCTTCATTATTTTGATGTTCCAAAATAAGGTAACAATTCAGTTGATTAAAGGTACAAGTTACACAAATCTGCTTTAACTGTAATGTAATCAATGCTTTCCAACTTTTAGGGGTACAAAAGTTATAATATGTAAGCAATGAAATATTTGAAGCTTTAGCTACGAAGTATGCATATATGGCCATTTTTTGGGCCAATCAATGTTGTATATGTCACTTCTGTTATTTGGTGTACTCTTGCACTATGATTAATGAAATCTAGTGCTGCAATCGTTTGCAGGGATAACGTAACAGGAAATGAGTTATATCATTAGACTTTTTGTACAAGAGGCTATGAATATGATGTATGTCAAGACTCAAGATACCGTAGTTTCTGATGATTCGTGTTGGTTTTATTGGTGAATATTACATTACATTTTAACATGCTAATACCACACTCGAGTCTAAATGTTGTGTGCATTTATAGAATCATATTATTTTAACATGATATTTGGTTTCTATTCCAAGATGTAGCTTTGGCCATTGTTACCATGAGACCTACTCTACTAGGTCCTATAATGGAGAAACTGTCACTATGCCTCGAGAAGTACGGAAGCGGACGACAATTCTAGATTCAGGCAATGGATGACCGAGCTCTTTCACCGGATGTGCAAGAGAAACTAGTAAAAGAGAACCCACCAAAAGGAGTTTACAAGATTAAGGGGAGTGATCATTGCCCATTCTTCTCAAAGCTTCAGTTACTTCACAAAATTTTAAAAGAAATTGTTCAGATTCCTTAGCTTAATTTCAATAAATAAGAGAAAAGAAAAGGACCATATTCTTTAACTTTTATTTATATTTGTCTCATAGAACACAACTATTTGTTCATTGTGCGGCTCTTAAATTGTCATATGACATTTTTGTATGTACAACTACCTTTTTGTAATTATATCTTTTCTTGCAGTAAAGAGAAAAGTTGTTATACACTAGCATACTAATATACTTTTTATCAAATGATTATTATTTTAATAATAATGCCCTTGCAACTATCTTGTAAATGCCAAATACACACACAGATTCAGGTTCTATGTTTCAACAATTAAAACTCCACATGGTTGCGAGGGCAAGCAAACAAATGCTTACCTGCAATCCAACAACTAAAACAACAGGATTCAAAGTAATTGTCCAATAGTTGAATATATAACATGTCCAATAGCCATTTCTCAAGTAATTGTTCAATAGTTTAACATTTCAAAAAAAAAATTGTTTCAAACCCTCAATTAAGACAAAATGTATTGTTAGCATGATTCAACAACCCTTCCAAAAGGATATATTCTTTGTTCACAAAATAGATTTCCTTTTGAAAGGTATTTTGGCCCTAAAATTTGCTGTCAAGTTTGAGCTTTGTTGGGTTAAAGATGGTTGGCTTGATGTGTTATCCATTGAAATGGCTTGGTTCAAAATTTGTAGGCTCGATGATCTTTTTCTTCACAGAATCGGTAGAAAAAGTGATTCCACTTACAAGACCATCAATGCCACGGACTGCAATTCAACTAATTAAGCAAAAATATGCTGGTAAATAAATGAAAAAGATAAGTTAAACACCAAAACAGCATTCAACCCAAGTATTTTCATATATCACCAACTTCAAGTCGAATGAAAGAAGATAATCCAAGTACTAAGCTCAAAATCAGCTCAAAATAAAAAAAAAGATTGTGAACATACAAGTCGATTCAGATTAGAAAAATTTGATTGAGCAACCAATTTTTCAAGAACTATGAAAAAACTAGAAAATATAATGATTAGGAACAAGAACAGTGAAAGTAACAACCCTTTTCTAAAAAATTTACAATTAGCTTGAATGAAACAGGTTCATGAAAACATGTTTCTGGTTGCATTTTATGGGATGTCTACCGACGCAAAATAAAATACATGTTCACAAATAATTTCAAAAAGTCGAAGAAAATATCAAGAATTTTAATTTAGGGTTTTCATTAAACAATAAAAAATTCAATCTTTTGTTTTTCAGTATTGAATAAAAGAGACAGAGGAATGCAAAGAAGACATACTTAGACTCTCCATTGAATCCATCTTTATGAAGCAGTCAATTTGATTTCAACTATTTTGATCTTAATAATAGTTTTTCCAGTCAAATGAAAAAATAACCTAAAAAAAGAAAAGATGAAGAAAAATTAAAAAGAGGAGATGAACAGTTTTTTCAGTTAAGGTTTAGGTTTAAAAATTTTAATTAATTAAATTTATTTAATTTAAAATCTATTTTCATCCCATTTAGAAATCCAAATTGGCACTTAAAATTTAGTTGGACTGCCACATAGGATTACTGTTAGAGTGATAACGGAACTTAACGGTAGAATGATCACTTCGTAACAAAATAATAACAAAAGTGACTAAAACGTAACATTTCAAATATAAGTGACTAAAATGTAACCTGAGGCAAATAAAAGTGACTATTTTTGTAGATTACCCTTTATTTATTTAAGAATACACTCATTAAGTATGCGTATTTATAATTAGAAAAACTGATATTTTTTTAATTTTAAAATTACAATTATTGAAAAAGTTCTACTTAAATATTATTTTTGACTCCAACAAAATTAATCTCTCACTATAATATAAACTAAAAACCCCTATTTATACAAATATATATATATCACATGTCTATGATTAACGAAACAAAAAAAAAAAAGAAATAAGGTGGGCAATTCACTTGTCTGGGTAGTATGAGTGAGGTTGCCACTTCACATGCTCAAAATTAACTTTTTAGCTTTTTATTATTATTTCATTTTCTTTATCTTATTGGATGTTACTATTATTAAGGGTTATATATATATATATTTGGTAGATATGACATTATTCGATATCATGTAATTATATGCCGTAAATATTATAAAAATAATTAAAAATATGACATAAAATACTATGATAGTAATTATAGTGAGAATTTTTAAGATGAGTATTAAAATGATTTTAATCATTAGATCAAAATAAACAATTTTAAGCTTGAGATTTTGTATTTATCTTACCATATTAAAAAAAAATCAACAATACTCAATCTTTCTCTTTTTTTTTTCTTTTCTCCGTGTAATTGAAGTTTAAGGGTGAGATATTTTTGGATAATGTTTACTTCTAGATTTTTTTATAGAAAAAATTGGAATGAAAAGTAAGAAATTAGGATTATTAAGATTAAACAATTTGAGTATTAGGTATTTAAAAAAATTGATCAACCATTTATTTTAAATCTGAAAGTAAAGATTATCCATATTTTCGCCCTCATACTTTAATTACACAATAAAAGAAAAAACAAAAGAGAAAAAATGGATATTGTTTTGGTTTTATTTTTATAAGAAAACATAAATATAAAATCTAACGTTTAGAATCATTTATTTTGATCAAATGGCTAAGATTATTTTGGTTATCATAGCTCTCCTTTTAAAAGTTCGCACTATAAATGCTATATGACATGACAAGATATAAAATACATAAATATTTTAAAATTTATGTAGCACCCCTCACTTGACCCGATTGCTAAGTCCAAGCTATAGGATGCTACATTCATTGCCAAAGCAACTACAGTTAAATCACAGTAAAATATTCACATACATATGTAATTCAATGCCAAACATATTCATTTTTGGTTAAAGTATCAAAATGAGTCTTAGTCGAGCTTACAAAAGTTCTTTTGTTGACCCGAGCACAAAATAGGATCAATTTGTGAAGTTTTAAAATTTCAGGGTCGACGTCGTGACATTACCACTTCCATGTTGTGATGTTGCCAAATAATTTTTCACATCATGACGTCGTGAAATCACTTATTTTCGATTGATGTTACGACGAAGAAAGTTACTTGTCAGGACGTGGACTTTGTTTTTGGTAAAAATTGAGTCATTTTATACCTATTTCAGTACTCCAAACAACTCAACAACTTGTACATCAATTAGAAACTTCATTTGAATCAAAACACTCCAAAAACATATCAATCAAGTTCAAATGACCATATATAACTTTTTAACAACATTTATCACCTATCCAATTTTAAACTTAGCATTTCATTGCCATGGCATACATATCAATAATATTATCCAAATACCAATGATTTACCTATACCAAACCATATTGAAACATGTCAATTTATATGTCATACATACCTTAAAAATACAAGTTAAAGTATATCCATTCAACTAGGCACCATATATGCCATATCATACATTTTTTTAAACCATATGCAAATACCAACATTTAGATCACATATATATACCAAATTTAATACCAAATTCAATTGAAAAGACTCATATACATCAAGACACCTATATACATGTCACAACCTAAGGATTCAAAACTATCAAACATTTACTGATTCGATAATAGAATAGTGTGAGCTTCAAGTTGATTTGACTTGACACGTTTCACAACGTGATTATTTACAAGGGAAAGGAAAAACAAACGGGGTAAGCATATACGATGCTTAGTAAGTTCATAGGCATTAAACAAAAACTTACTTTGTCATACAATCAAATACAATATGCTACCATAATGTTGGCATAGTTTGACTAAACATAACATATCGTACAATCAACAAGTTGAGTATCATATCAAAATCAAACCATATGATGCTATAAGTGATCAAGGTTATGATATATTAGGTCACAATTTCAATCTCATACTCTTTCAAACACATAGTTCATACTTAATTCAAAATCGAAAATCTTTCTATTTGAACAACAAGATATTTTATAACAATTCAATTTCTCATTTTGTATAAGCTGTATCACCCGATGAGCTCTAGTAAACGGACTCGAATACACAGGTAACTATACCATACCAGTTGCTTGTCCGAGCTAAGTATATTCGTGTTAGGTTACCAGTCTAGGCTAAACTTGTGTCACATGAATCTTTGAGTTCGCAACAAATGTTGGATCTCAGTAATCATTTATAATCAATCGGTACAAGTTTACAGAAGACCCTATTGGCATGCCAATCGTATCCTAACCTTTACAAAGTTCACCCGAGGATCTTTAACACATATAAACATTTTTTTACGATTTAGTCCAATTCTCTCCTTTCATGTCAATTTTCCACAATTCAACCTACAATCAAACATATATGAAAAAATTAAATACATAAAAATTTAAACACATTCATACCACATGAACTTACCTGGCCAAAAGCAACAAGTTGAATCTTCATGGACTATTTGACAATTTTGGCTATACCTCGATTATCCCCAGTTTGATTCAATTCTTGATCTAATCAATTATTTTAGACAATTCATCAATATCAAACATTTTTATATCATTCCATGATATGCATGAACCTATTTGATTCCATTTTTAGAATGCCCCTTAAGTTTTGTATTTTATTCAATTTATTCCCTAAAATCGAAATAACAATATATTTCAAATTTGAGCTTTGGTTTCAAAACCGATCTCAATTACATCCATTATAGACCCTCTACTATCTATTATTACTAAAATTTCACATAAATTTTACATTTTATTCAATTTGGTCCTTTTGAACAAAACTAACTATTAAACTTTACAAGCTAGTCCTTTTCACATCTAAGCTTAAAACCTATCAATTTAACACTAATTTCTTCAAGAAATCATAAATGGAAACTTTTAAAAACTTTAACAGTTTTGCAAATTGGTACACGGGCTAGCTAAATCAAACTCCCATGACTTCAACAACATAAAAATTACAAAAAAATGACTTAATTGAACTTACAACTTAGGGGTTGAATGTTTGAAGCTTCCTTAAGGGTTTTCTTTCTTTCTTTGTTCGGTGGAGAAGAAGATGAATAGAACAAATGGATTTCTCTCTCTTTAATTTTGACTTATATGATTTGTGTAAACTTAATTAATCAAAATTAATTTAATTAAACTTTAATTAATCAAACCATAATCACAATTAACCAAAGTTAATGAAACTTTACATCATTCTCCACTATTTGATGAAGCAAAATGATTTAATTACCATTTAGAACCTTTTGCTATTTAAAAATGGGTTAAATATAAAATTGGTACCCGAACTTGTCCACTTCTCCCAGATTGGTACTTATGGTTTTTTTGTCCCAGATTGATGCCCGAACTTTTTTTCCGTCCACGAGTTTGGTACTTGAGCATAACGACATTAACTTCAGGACAGGTGGCGGAAAAAGACTGTGACACGTGGCATAAATGATGTCATAATGATGTCATAATCTAAAAAATATTAAAAATCAATAAAATTATTTTTAAAATTATTTTCTTCTTTTTTCTTTCTTTCTAAACACATTGTCTTTTGTTTGTTTCCTGAGAAAATATGAGAAAGAACAAAAAAAGGGTTTTTTTTTATGTACCTTGCTTTCTTTTTAGCTACTAGGTTCTGGGTTTATCTCTGTTTTATATTTTGAGTCTTGGGTTTATTTTATTTTTTGGATTTTCGCATTCAATTTTTTTCTTTTTTTTTTCAATTTTTGGGTAGTTCAAATTTTTTCTATTTGTTTCCTGAGAAAATATGAGAAAAAAATGGGAGATGTAGGCAACTATATTAAAAAAACAAAAAAACTCATCACATTCAAAGAACAAATAACAAACAATAAAGAACCCAGCATATTCAAACAACAAATAACAAACAAAGAACCCAAAATCTTAAAAAATAAACAAAAAAAACTATAAGCAAAAGAATACGCAAAATATATGAAGAGATCTTTTACATAGAAATATATAATCCAAGAAGGGTAACAATGAAGAAATCATTTATTTTTGTGCATTGGAAAAGAATGAAAATACAAAAAAAGTAATAAACTAACAACGCTTCAATCAAAACCAAGAAAAAAAGCTGTAGAATCTTAATAGTCAAAGCACGGGTTCATTACTTCTTTTTTGCAAAAATCAATAAAGCAACAACATTGCAACGACAATAAAAAATGGAGACAAAAACCCCTATTTTCTCCATAACAAACAAACCCCCCAAAAAAGTAAACGTAATGAGTTTTTATTAGAATTCATAAAACCCTAAAACTCTTATGGATCCAATGAACAACAGGGGCAATTCCTCCCTTGAATTTGTTGACCCTTTACTCCATGACCTAAAGAACTTCTACTAGGCTCCAAGAAACTGATTCTTTGTTGTTGTCGTAGCAGCGACACTGCTACTGCTTCCTTTGGCTCAACTCGCTTTTAGCCTCACCAGAAGCCTTCTTAGCCTTTCATCAACAAGTGGAGAGTATGATTTCAAAAACTCAAGCATCAAGCTTTGATTTTTTTCGACTTTAAAGAGATTTCTTAGAAATACAAGGCAAGATTTGAAAAGATAAGGAAGAAAGAAGGGTTTTGATGGTCGAATCGGTCAGAGAAAGCCATGGATGACGGCAGCGGCTAGGGTTAGAGGAAGAGGAATAGGGAGAAAAAGAAGAAGAGAAGATAGAAAAGAGAAGAAAATAAACAAAAAAAAGGAAAAAGGAATAGAATCCTAATTTGTTTTGGATGAAAGAGAAAAATGTTTTATTATTTTTTAAAGGAAAAATAATTAAAAGAGAAAATGAAAGAAAAATTAATAAAGGGGTCTAGTTTGCAGCACGAATGGTCAGTGTTGCCACATCACGTCAACAAAAAATTAACGCCGCTTGACTCAGATACCAAACTCATGGACGGAAAAAAAGTTCGGGTACCAATTTGGGACAAAAAAACCTTAAGTACCAATCTGGGAGAAGTGGACAAGATTGAGTACCAATTTTATATTTAACCTTTTAAAAGTATATAGCGATCAAACTTTTACAATTTAGTCATTGTACCTTAATTAAACTATTAATAGGAAAAACTAAAGGACCAAACATTAATAAAATTTTATACCAACTCCATAAATTTTCTAATTTAATATTTACGAACCCGATTTACAGAAATGGGATTCCAAAACAGTCTTTTTCAACACAATTGGAAATCAGACAGTTATAATTTATATAATATCAATTATTAATTTATTAAAATTTTATAAGTAAAAAACATTTTAAATTATTTTATAATATCAAAAAAATATAAATACGAGGATACTAATTATTAAGTCTTTTGGTTGCCAAAATGAATAAGATCATTGGATTTAGATTTAATATATGTATTAATTCATGTGTATTTAAAAGAAACTAGTATGGTTCCTTCCCATGCTTCGCGTTGGGTTGATTACTTATTTTTTGACTAAATTATAGAGTAAAAATTTAAATATTACAATATGTTTAAAGTTTTTATACTCTTCATTTATTTTGAATTTAATCTCCATACTTTTACTTTTAAGAATTTAATTTCTCTACTTTTCGAATTTTAAATTTTAAGTCCATTTGTTAATATCGTTAAATTTGCTAGTATGACATTTTAAAAGAAAAATAACTCCCTTGGTATCAATGTAACAAAAAAAATGACTTTATAGTGGACTAGAATTTAATAGAGAAATTTAACAGTGTTAACAATTCTTAAAAAATCATCTCAACATTTTAATCCAAATTATATCAAAATTAAAGTATAGAGATTAAATCTCAAATTTGAGCAAAATATAGGGATCAAAAATGAAATTGTACCATTATTATATAATCTTAAAAATGTAGATGGATTATAATTGAATTTAGCCATTATTTTCTCATGCCCAAAAGAAAAGAATGGATAGGTGTCTAAATTATGTCAAAATTAAAGTATAGGGATTTAATCTCAAATTTGAGAGTAATATATGGATCAAAAATCAAATTTAACCATTCTCATATAATTTCAGAAAGGTAGAGATTAAAATTGAAATTTAGACATTATTTTTTCATGTCAAAAGAAAAGAAAAGAAAAGATTGGATAGGTGTCTAAATTATGTAAAAAAAGTTTAGAAATTGAATATTAAATTTAAGTGAAATATAGGGATTAAAATTAAAATTTAATCATTTTTATATAATCATGAAATAGTAGAGAGGTTAAAACTGAAATTTAGCCTCTTTTCCTCATTGTAAAAAAAAGAAGGGACAAGTATCTTTTAAGGAAGGCTCTATATCAAATTTGAGTGAATTATAGGGATTAAAACTGAAATTTAACCATTTTATATAATCATAAAAAAGTAAAGGAGTTAAAATTGGAATTTAACCATTTTTTCTCATTGTTAAAAAAAGAAAAAATAATGGACAGATGCCCTTTAAGGAAGGCTTTAGACCTTTCTTTTATATATAGTAGTATAAATTAACATGAATGTCTCATTTGTGATTTAAATTTTTACGAACAATTAAAATATTATTTTATATATTAATCGTGGAAATTTTCAAGTGCATAAGTGCCTTATTAACTGTTATAATGTAATTGTAAAAAATTGAAAAATAATTAATAAATAATGGGTTACGTGGTTATAAGGGGAAAACAGAAAAAGCTTAAAAAGTTATATTGTTGAAAAAAAAAGAAATTATTAAATATAATTCCTTATTAATACAACAAACATTTAAGTAAATATTTTATGTGCCCTAGTTATGTCCGTGACAAGTGAATATTCTTCTCACTTGACACATCATCATATCTTATAATATTAAATTAATGTGACCGTTGAAAAATAAGAGATAAATTATTTGAATCATATAAAAAAAGACTTTTGAGTAATTTATTGCACTTTAAATATTTTACTATTATAATATAAATGTTAGAAACAATAGCTTTACATAATTAATTCACAAAGCTATTATATATAATTTTTTTACCATATTTTACTATAAATTATACAAAAATTATAAAATGATTTGATATATTTTAATTAAGATATAAAACTCATAATTATACATGAACTTTGATTGAATGTACAATTTGATACATCAACTTTAATTTAGTGCAATTATACATTTGAAACTTTAATTGTGGTTCACATGTATTCTTGAAATTTTGATTTTGAATCAATTATACGCATTTAAAGAAAAAAAATACATCAATTATTTTTTGCATTGGATAATATAATCATTTGTATATGCAACATATATATATATATAAATGTAAAATGATGTTACATCAATAATGGGCATTGGACATTAGACTAAACCAAATAAAAAATTCATGTATAAAATCATACAAAATCAAAATTTATGTATAGCATTACACATTAAACTAAATTTCTTATGTAATTTTAATATTTATCCTTTTAATTAATTCATTTAATGCATTGCATGGGAAAAAAAATAAATTTTGTGATAGATTCTTATAAAAGTATATTATATAGAATGGTGCCATCAATTTAGGAAAGAATCAAATAAAAATATTGAAGGTAATTTTTAACATTTGTAATTATATTTATTACTATAACAATCTCTCTCAAACTCAAATACAATATTATAAATACCAACTTGTGTTTGTTAATTAACTAACACTGTCATAACATGTCAACCAAATAAGATACTCTCATTTCTTTGAGTCGTTTCCCGCTATGAAGACAAGCCATTGTTGTCCTTCTTGGATGTCTATTGACCCTCAAGGATTTGTTATTCCAAGGTGCACTTCCCTACATTTGTACCTTCAACCTCTAACATATAAGAATCCACTTTGCAAATTTGGTACCAGTAGATCAAATTAATGATACTAGAGTTGCCAAGTGAATCTCCATACGAGGAAGTTTTGGGTTCGTGCCATGCATCTTCAAGTGATGCCTTGAAGACCTATAGAAGTACCTTACCGATTGAAGGGTCATGACAAACATGTGACATAAGAATCTAATACGATGAATACAAAACAATAACATGTTTTAAGATAAGTCATTCATATAATATGTTATATGTCTGGATGGCATATTATACAATAAAAGTTCTGATATAATGCCACAAGATAAGAAACTCTAAAGTCATATTACAAAAAGAAAAAAAAAAAGACATTAAGATAATATGTTACATGATATGATAATTAGATGTAAAATAATGTAATAAGAAGTTTTGATACATAAAGGGTACTTGTATTCTAATCTGTGTGAGAGATAAAAAGATTAAAAAAGGAAGTAGGATCACAAGAAGCTGAAAGAATACATGATTACATTGTTATATTACAAATCTTACATTAGTTTTTACAAGAATGTCCTACTAACATAAAAAGTTCTTAAATCGTAATATCTTATTATTTTATTAACTTAACATATTAATAATCTATTTCATTTATAAATTTTAAAAATATTGGATTGATATATTTATAATAATAACACACTTTACTAGATTTAGTGTCACAAGTGATATCAAATAAGCTGGTGAAAGTAAAAGGAAAAAAAAAACCCAAAAAAGTATTAAATAAAAATATGAATAATTATGTCATTTAATATTTTTATATAATTTCTTTTATATATTATAAAAGTATTATTTAATTCTAAAATTATTATTCATTCTTCTAAAATTATTCACTATCATATAACTTCACATCAGGAAAGATAAAAACTATTCACTCTTTCCAATTATCATTATCTTTTAGACTATATACTTTTATTTTTTTTAATTTATTTTCAAAACTGATTTTGTGTTATATATTTGTAGTTCAACATATTTGTAATTAGATATATTAATGGGTTAAATCGAATCGAATTTGAGTTAAATTAATGTTTAATATCAATATCATACATAATTCTTGAAATTCAGTATGTTTTAAATACTAATTGATTCTATTAGGCTTGTTGCTATTATTTTTATTTATTATTACATATTTCTTTTACTATAATTATATACATTTCTTTTATTAAATTTCTAATACAAACCGGTTAACATACTTTTTTATTATTTTTATTATAGTATAATATATTTAATTTTTTATATGTTATAAATTACATAACGCATAAAATAAAAGAATAACATCATATTATAAATTTAAAAATTAATCGAGCCAAGCTCAAGCTTTGAACATTAAAATAAAAATTGACTTATATTTTAAGCGAGATTAATTTTTTTTTGCTTAAACCCATTTTCAAACTTTATAGTTTTGTATAAACTTTCTTGAATATTGTGAATATCTTCGAATTTTAAAAAAATAAGTTTATCAATTTGTGACAGAATTATAATTTTATAATTTTAATGACTTCCTATCAAATTCAAGCTATATTATATCTATGTGATCCGAATTCATAAATATTGGGAAATGATTAAGTGTTGTAGGCTAAAATCCTATTTTTTCGTATGTAAAATAAATAAAAAAAACTTGGGTTCTTTTATGATTAAAAGGAAAGAAATGAAATATTTGATCTTTCTCTATATAGTTTAGTTTGAGGTTACATATTCCTTTAGGTTACATGAATGTGGATTGATTAAGACAAATTAAACAACGGTGAATTGTCAAAGCCATAGTTTTCATCTACTTTATTATTGGTTAAGCTTTCTTCAATTATATGTCTCATTTCAGAAATGGGACTTTTATTCCATATGTAGTTTTATTAATAATTTTAATTTGATGTGATTATATATATGAAATTTTAATTTTAATTTAATAATATATTTTTTAAAATATAAATAAATAAAATTTATTTTTATATTATATAAATCAAAATAATAGATATGGAATTTTTCTAGTAATAATAAGATAACTAATCAAGTATGCAAGAACCCATCACATGATTCTAAGAAACTTATGGAAATTGACAACATGGTTGGTTTCTGAAAGAAAAAAAAAAGATTGTAATTAAAAAGTGAAATTTCAATGTCTCTAATTTGCTTGACATAAAAAGAAATGTTTTTGACCTTATTATAACTAAATAAAAAGAATTTTGGTACGGAATAAATAAGGCCAAAAGCAATATTAACAAAACAAGGGCAAATTAATTAAGTGTACAAATATCAGAAAAATGATTCAAATGTCAAAGTTTATGTCAGTTTGACCAGAGGAGAAAATCTTGTTGTCGGAAATATTTTTTCCCCCATCAAATCTAATAAAGTTGTTTGATCTCTTTATCTCTTACAAATCTCCTTTTTATAATCAATTTTTGTACATTCACATATTCCATGTGATATCGTTTTTAAATTCGATGATTTTGAATATGATAAAATAATTATAATTTTATATAATATAAACTAGAATCAAGGATTTAGAGAATTTGTAATATATTGACTTTAATGATCCTTTCATACAAACAAGTGTATGTATTATATCTACTAATTGGTTATATATAAACATTAAATTATTTTATAATTTTTATAAATAATATAAGAAATAATTTTAAAATATTATTCTAAAATTAAAAAAAAATGTTAAAACTACTAATAATATTATTGAGCAAAATGTAAAATAGACAATGTTACTTAAAAATAATTAATATCAATATTATAAATATTTTATTATTAAGTGAATATCCATCAAGATAAAATTAAGTTTGATACACTTTAAGATTCTAATATTTATTAGAAGTAGAGCTTTATTTTATTTATAATTCTTATCTCTATAAATATAGACTTTGGAGAAGTATTCATTAACATCCCTATTTGATTAATAAAATATCATACTTCTTTTGCTCTCCCATTTTTTTTACCTTTTTTATTTTATAATACGTTATCGGCATGATTATATGATTTCCTTTAAGTCTCTCTTTAAAATTTTTTCTGAAAAAAAAAAATCCCCCCTTTAACCTAAAAAGTTTCAAACCTCAGTGTCAAGAAAATTTGCTTAACTACTTCAGCCATTTGTGAAATTTATAAAATCCATTACTATCGGAAAAGAGAACAAAGCCAAAAGCTAGTAAACATAAGACTAGAACCCACGTCCTCTAAAAATTTCATCACCTTCTAACCACTCGGCTACCTTAGAGATCAAAAGAATGAACACCAAGGAATATATATAACTAGTTTTCCGTATTTGGTATGCTTTCGTCACCAACCTTTTTAGATTTTTTTTGGTAAAACTTTTCTTATATTTATCTATTAAATATATATTTCAAATATATTGGTTTATTACTATTCCTTTTTTAGTAAATTTATTATTTTGTAAAGATTCTTTTATTGTTTTGTTTTAGTGATAATTATGTCAAAAATTTCAAAACTCGAGTTTGCGGCTCTTGATATATCTAGAAAAAAACTATTTATCATGGATACTTAATGATGAAATCCATCTACATGCTAAAGGTCTTTGAAATACAATTGTGCAAGGCAATCATGGATCTAACCAAAACAAAGCTAAAACTATGATTTTCTTCCGTTATCATCTTCATGAAGGGTTGAAAGAAGAATATTTGATCATAAAGGACCCACTGAATTGTGAATAATCTGAAAGAAAGATACGACCATAAAAATGGTAATATCTCCTAAAGCTCGTTATGATTGGATGCACATTAGGTTGCAAGATTTCAAATCAAAGAGTATAACTCTGCATTATTCAAGATAAGCTCTCAATTAAAATTGTGTAGAGAGAAAATTATTAATGCAAACTTATTATAGAAAACTTTTTCAACCTTTCATTCATCTAATGTGCTATTGTAGCAGCAATATTGTGAAAAGAGTTTTCAGAATTACTCTAAATTAATCTCATGCCTTTTTATGGCCGAGAAAAATAATAAGTTGTTACTCAAAAAATCATGAAAGTCATTCCACTAGTTTTGCTCCATCCCTAAAAGTGAATGTGGCAGTACACAATACTTCCAAAAGTGAAAGAAATTATGGTTGTGGTTGCGACCGTGATTGTAATTTTGGACGTGATTGAGGATGTAATAATTATTGTTATCATGGTGGAAATATTGACCATCAAAAGAAGAATAAAATTGAAAAGAAAAAGAAAGACGGTCTAATCAATACTTCAAAAAGTATAGAAAATTTGTGCTATCAATGTTGTATGAAAGAACATTGGTCAAATACTTGACGTACACCTCATTATCTTGCAAAGTTATATCAAGCCTGCTGGAAAAATTCGGTTAAAGAAATGGTTTATAGTAATAGTGAAAGTTTAAAAATTGTTATAATCGAGCTAATTTGTGTTATTAGCAACAATAAAATTTTATCGAAAAATACATGTGTTTTGCGCGATACAGATCTAAGACGGTCCTGACTTTCAACCAAACGACCTTCTTCACCTCATACCCTAAATTGCTCTGAGTGGGGGCTCAAGCAATACGAACCAAACACATAACAAGAAATAATTTTATTACTTTTAGTAGGAAATTAATTCTCTCTATAGAAACTGATAAAGATCGCAATTCTCAAAAAATAGGATTTAATCTTAATTAATAAATTTCTACTACTTTTTGGCAGAATAACGATAACATAGATACTCAAGATGTGTGTCTTTAAGGTCAATCGATGTCATCTATTTATAACTTAGAAGAATCTTGGTTGAAAAAGGCTTAAATTGTAACGCCCTAGCCCGTATTCGTCCCCTAATTAGGGCTATAGAGTATTACCTGAGGATAACATCATTCAATGAACATTTTATTACAACAAGAAATCATAACATGAATCATAGCAATATCATCCAAAATCATTCATACAGTCCCTTTTACGAGCCCTCGAGGCCCTAAAAAGACATTAGAAAAGAATTGGTACTAAATTAGAAACATATAAAATTTTTCGAAAAAAGATAAAATTTTCAAACTGTAGGGGTCACACGGCTAAGGGACATGCCCCTGCGAACATTCGAAGTAGGGATACACGGCTATGCCCCAGCCCGTGTCCATGCCTGTGTAACTCACTGACTTGGGTTACATGGCCAAGCCATACGCCCGTGTGCCAGACTGTGTACCATTCGAAATAACCCCACACGCTCGTGTTCCGGGCCGTGTGCTAGGCCGTGTAATAGCTTGACTTGCAACCCTTTGAAAGCTACAGGGGACACACGACTAAGACACATGCCAGTGTCTCTGCTTGTGTGGACGAAAAATAGGCCATTTCCAAGCCATTTTTCTCACCTATTCAAGCATAAACCTACAACCACATTTGCACATATGATCAAGCATTCAAATTGCATTAAAACCAAGCATAAATAAGCAATCCCAATATGGTATATATACATCCAACCAATTTGCCCAAAGGGCACCTTAATCATAACATCAATTCATGTGCAATCATATACTTAAATTTGCCATAATGTTCACTAACTTCAAAACTAAATTTACATCAACATATGCCATTTAAATAACCTAAAAACCAAACATCAAAAAGATACCAATTGTATCATTCCACTACCAACACAAATAGGCTTATATGTCATTGATAGCAAAGATACCAAACCACCTCATATCAAAGATACCACAAAACATTTATAACATGCATTTTTAAACTAGCTTTTCATCTTTAATTTTTTTTCAACCACCTATCCAAGATATAAATGCTAGCATCACACTTAATTCGTCAACATTAAACCATTCACAAGTGATTGCATCCATATCATTTTTCAAGTCAAAAGATACATATATACAACCTAGAAAACAAGTGTTCAAACACATAACTTAATATTTTCATTATTATACCAAAATTAACTAGACACATACATATGTATACTTATATAGATACATATACATGCCACAATCCCAAAAGAGTTTAAAAGCTACCAACGATGATGGGTAGTGTGAGCCGAAATTTTGATCCGTCCCAAGTTAGCAAAAGCAATTTACAAAACGACACACAAAACGTATAAGCTTATAAAGCTTAGTAAATACATAGCAAATTAATTAACTTAACATTAATTGAATGAAACTCTTATTTTACTTGATTGATGTTATTGAAATGTAAACACTACACGAAAGTGCTATCAGGAGTACCAAAGTACAACAAGGGCACGTATATGCGAACAAGGGTACTGAAGTACAACAAGGGCATGTATGTGCGAGCAAGTATACTGAAGTATAACAGGGGCACATATGTGCGAACAGGGGTACCGAAGTACAATAGTTATCTACTAAATTATAAAGTACAAATACAAAAAGTAATTCAATTAAACAATTTACTACTATGAACTTACTTTAAAAACTAGTGCGTAGGAATATGATTGGTTAATCCGCGACTTTCGCCTTCCCTCGATTTAAATCCGGTTGAGGTTTATCTTGATCTAAATAAATAATTATACTCAAATAAGTGTTTCAATCAATCTCAATTATTCAATACAATCCATAAACCATATTTTTTCATAATTATAATTTCACCCTTAACATTTTAACTTTTTTACAATTTAGTCCTTAAGCTCGTAAATTGAAATTCATGCAATTTCATCCCTAACCATGTATAGCTGAATTATAAACATACACAAAAAAAATCATACATTTCATAGATTCACACATCTCGCCATGTATTTTATACGCTTCACAAATAAATACCTATTTGACAATTTCAACAAAATTCACTTTACAAAAGTTGCTTATCAATCAACAAAGATGCATTTTGTTCTTTCAAACATCAAAAATCACATGAACACATTCATGGAAAAACCCTAACCCCTTTAAAAATTTAACAAATTAGTCCCTGGGCTAGCTAGATTAAGTTATAACGATCTTGAAAACATAAAAATCATTAAAAACGGAACAAAAATCACTTACATATGAGCTAGAGAATGAACCGAAATTTCAAAGCCCTAAATGGTGTTCTTCCATGTTCATTTTCGGTGGAGGAAGAAGATGGATGAAAATGGGATTAATTTGTTTTGTTTATTTTTAACCTTTATTACTAAATTACGAAAATATCCTTTTAAATCTTTAATAATTTCATTATAACGTATCCCATAAATGTCCACTATCACTTAAATGGTCTAATTACCATATAAGTACTCTTACATTTTAGTTCTATAGCTATTTAATTCCTTTAACTACTAGAACACAAAATTTGCATCTTTTATGATTTAGTTCTTTTTATCGAATTAAGCATGCAAATGATAAAATTTCTTAACGAAATTTTTATACGATGCTACTATCATGCTCTAAACATTAAAAAATTAATAAAATAAATATTTAAAGTTCAAATTTGTCATCCAAAAACCACTGTTCCGATTTTATTGAAAACAGACTATTACAAAAATAAATAACATTATTTCAATAGAAAATATTCCCCTAGTCCAACTAGGAGATAGGTGGGCAGCACACCCTAATAAATATTACTAGAGTTTTCACCTCTCACTTTTCATATGAGGGAAATTGGACCTCTTATGTATTGGGTCTAATTATATGAGCTTTTTGGAATTTTGACCAAACAGTTTATGATTTAATCCAAACCAATATTTTTTTTCTATTTTCTAAAATAAATATTATTTATTTAATTAATGTAATTAATTACATTAACTAAATTAATTTCCCAATTAAAATTTTTCTCAATCCAATTGTATTTTTTTGTTAAAGTCATGACAACTTTACCATAAAAGAATCTATAAGGAAATATATTTAATTTCTTTATTCAACAGATTCATAATGACTAATTAATTTAATTTAATTTTAGAATTCCAGTTATTTAATTATAAATAATTAAATAATAATTCAAAAATCTTAAATTAATTATCAAGTCATTTCTATACTTAGTGAGAAAACGCATTTATTTGTGAATGCGACTAATTTCTCTAACTTCATCATTTCCATTCATTTATATTCATTTAGTTCTACATGCAATTCATTTTTGGCTTCAATGAGCTAGCAGAGGGATCGACTAGGCATATATAATTAGGTCTCAAATAATTTATAATTAAGTTCTAGCTTTTCGCCTATTAATTATAAATTTATTTAGTCACGAAGTCATTCCACTATAGTATCTTGACTGAGCTCTCCCTAATTGCATACCATTGTGAAAGCTACTTAATAAGTGTTCGTTCAATGACCTTGTCATAAGTGTGTTACCCTCATAGGATATCCTTAATCTCTTTGGGATAAATCTGTTCTCCCAATATGATCATATTTTATCTCATGGTAACCATTGCATCCTCTTTGATGAAAAGTTAATTACTATTAAATAGTAATCAAGTCATTTATCACAAAGACAAATGATCGGTGGCCACATTTACTTTTCATCTATCATGTAATGCCGATTAGAGGATAAAATTTACCTATTAGTTAGGCTATGAATTCCACTATTGTAAATGATGCTACATACTGCAGAAGTCATATACTCATTTGAACTTAGACTTTTACTTACATCAAAGCATATGAGTCATGCATACATAGTCCATCATCTACTCATGATTAAGGCATGTTATACTCTGAACACCACAAGTGAATAAATCCATAAATGATCTAGGATCTATTCTACTTGGATCCTATTTAATGTACTGTTAGTCCAGTCAGTCATATCTATGTCTCTATCTTTTGAGAGTCATCCGCTTCGATGCTCAAGGAAAAAATCTTCCCAATTGGACTTGATAGACATCATATTTGTCTTTAAATCGATTTGTTCATTTCCTATTAGACTAAGTACATGTTTAGTGTAACATCACAAAATAAGGCTTAGGAGTTTTAGCGGTATTTTAGGAATTTTGGCCTTAGAGTGCTTGAAGATTCATGACATGGTATATTAGTGATTTTTTATTATAGTTTTTAAATGGTCAAATCATTTTTTAGAAATGTGCTTTGGAAACCTTTAATTTTAGAAAAAGGATTGATTTGTAATAGAGTCAAAACTATAAGCATTTATGTTGCAGTTTCGCCAATTTTTAAAATTGAACCTATTTCTTCCCCCATCGACATGTTTTCACATTAGTTTTTCCACCTTCATTGTACTTGACGTCCCTTTGATTTCCCTAGATCTCCCCACTCAATTTTGACTCCCAAACCATGATTCTTTGATTTATACTATTATCTACGCCTTAAACATCCATAAAATCTATTTAAAAACACTCAATAACTCAATAGATTTTATCATCTTCTTTAATCGTGGGGTTTTCCGGGTTTGCATCAAAACTCATTTAATCTTCCATCAAAGCTAACCATTCATCTACCCATTAGTTTTTAATGTTATCTAGACTTCAAAACTAAGTTTTTAGTTATGAAATTGCATGTTTTGGTTAAAAGCCGAAAATTGGGTCATTAATGGTGGAATTCGAGATTGTGGATGAAAATGTGATTTAAAAGTGTTTTCAACTTGTTTTAACTTGATTAGAAGGTTCCTAAAATAAATTCAAAGTTTCGTTAAGGATTTCTCATGTTTTATTGAATTTTCGTTATTATGGCCAAAACTTGTCAAAAAATGTCGATACCTTGTAACATATAGTTTTGTGTGGTTTAAAGGTTAATGTATAGCCGTAGATGAATATTGGGATGAATGAAACTTGTTTCATGTGAAAATTTTAAGTGTAGATCAAGATATTTGTGTTTTAAGTCCGTCATGCTAGAAGGGTTTGGTTACATAAGAAGGTAGTTTAGGCTTGTGTTTTGATTAGTTTAAGTGGGTCCTTGGCTGTCATTTGGCTGTGTGTATTGTGTGATTGTTATGTGTGAAGCCTCAGATTCATTAGAGCCTTCTATGAGTTAAAGGAAGAGCTAGTTCGAGCTTTCAATTTTCTATGGAAGTTGATAAAGTGACGAGTGTTTGGAATCGCTACTCGTAGACACGAGTCATGAGTTTTTTGGGATTCCAGTAGTAGTCTAATCCCCTACTCTAAATTCTGAGTGTAAGCTTCCTTATACTTATGTTTACCTTGTGATTTATGAGCTTATGTGATAATAAATATGTATAGTGATGAGATGCTTTATCTTGTGATATGTGGTTATGATAATTGTTGTGAATCATGCAAATGTGTACGTGAAATATATATGTGAAATGATAGTGATAGATTTATGCTAAATATGTACATATATGTTGTAGTGCTGGGATAATTGGCAAGTGTTATGTGTTTGATATTGGATATTTTGGCATTGTGATCTTGAAATCATTGGATCTAGTTGGCATGCCATAGGATTGTGAGTACTCACTTATATGTATAGTGATTTTGGGTGTTGAGGCCCCGAAACATGTTGGAAGGATAAGAGAGTGTGATCTAAGCTCCATTCAACGAGACATGTGAGGGGAAATAAGGAGAGTGCTAGCTATATGCTTCACTTATGGGACATGTTTAACTCTATGAGTCCATGAGGTATGTTAGAGATTCGTGTATCCGATGAGTGATGATAGAGCTCACTTTATGTTTCATACCTTAAGTGCCAATTTATCATTTTATGTGACTTGTGTGAAATATGATATATGCTTGAAAGAATATGTGTTTCATGATATATGTTTGTGTGGGTATGTAAACACTATGTAAATGAACTAATAGATAATACATGTATAGGTACTATATGACTAGACGTAAGACTTCTGTAATTGTACTTATATATGGCTGTCTTGTGGATGCATGATGACACATTTGCAATGTGGTTATTCTAATCATTCACTGAGCTTGTTAAGCTCAAACATTCCCTTCTTTACCTATTGCAGATTAGTTGCGTACCGTTGTGGTTTTCTGAGAGGTGATCCAAGCCAATTTTATGTTATCCAGTAGGTGTTCTTTATTTATTTATGTTTTAAGGAAAAGGCAATATGGTAGACTTGTTATAGCCATGTTGGTTTCTTGACATTTTGCTGGTTTTTGATTCTGTTTATAAGGTTTACATGTTATTAATATGCTTGGTTTCATGAACATGAAATTGGTTTGATGTTACTTGCTTAGATGTGATTTTGTTATTTTGAACTGCTGATATGGTCCTTGGATGAGTACTTGCTGAAGTAATTGATGCATGATGCTTAAAAACTCATTTGAAATGAATTAATTGCATATGTATGCTGAATTTTATGGTTTGGAGCAGAGGTATTGATAATCGGGTTTTAAAAATCGATACCTCTGTGCTTGAAACATGCAAAAAGTCAGAATAGAGATTTGATATCGATACCTTTGCTTGAGTATCAATACTCGGGGTTAAAGTATTGATATTTCATGACAGGCACTAATAATTTTCGAGATTTAGGTTTTTAATCGAGAAATAGAATGCAATTTTGGTATCATTTTTCCAAGTGGTATCGATACCACTTAGAGAAAATATCGATACCCCAATGTCAGTATCGATACCTACGAACATGTTTTGGAGATTTTGCTAAATGGACCTTATGCATGTTTTAAAATGTTTATAAGACTAATTATTGTAAGATTTGCATGAAACAATGATAACTATCAAGTTTGAGTGGCTTCAAACCTTCATGAATAATGAAATGATCGATGATTTGTTTCAAATGAGCTTTTTCTTATTGTATATGACATGAAACGATGGTGTTACATCCCGTATTTGGGCTTGGCGACCAAGCCCGGTATAGGGTGTTACATTTAGGTTTATCTTTTAGTACAAGTTGTCATTTTGTATTACGATACAACCACATAGTACCGCTTAGTATTAGTTAAACGATAGATAACTGACCTACTGTTAAATGTAGTAGTTAATTCGGGTCAATTTCATACTTAAGGATCTTGTTTTCTAGGAAATTTAGGATTTAGTATTATGTTTCCAATATTTAGGTATTCAGATTAAAATTTAATAAAAATAATTGTTTTTAACACATTTTATAGTTGTTGTGACCCAATAGGCTGACACAGGCCTTAGGTTGTGCTAATTGGTTCAATTGAGTGTGTAAGATGGAGATATAAAGACCCAATTGATGTGGAGGCAAAGGTTGAGTGATGCACAAGCTTCTTAGGACATCAAAGCAACAAACGAATGAAACAAGGCAAAACTTTAGTTTCGTGTCGCACCATGCAAGGGATGTGGTGTGACACAAGGCCGACGTACTGCCCAAGTATTTGGGGTTATTTTCGTCTGTGCAATCGGACTTATTCAAAGGCTTAAGTCATGTCGAAGATCTAATTTAGGCTGCCAACACCTATATAAATAAAGACATTAGGGGTTGAATGTAATCAAGTCATCTAGACACTTTCAAAAACCATTGTAGTTTAGAATTAGTTTTAGTTTATCTTCTTTTCGGCTTTTTAAATACTTTGTTATTTTTCTTCTTGAATTAGTTTTGATTCAAGAACTTGCTTATTTAATTAAAGTATTCACTTTATATTTTTCTTTTCATTTGTTTTATTTTTTTTATTCCAATTGAGAGATTTTCTACTTTATTTCCCATTTGATATTCAATCCACGATCATTCAAATCTCTTTTCTTCTCCGGATTGGTTGTGTTTCTGTAATGGCCCAAACTCAATCTTAAAAGAGGACCCAAGATTGGCGTGCCATTGAATTTAATTTTTTTCTCTTTAAATTAATACGGGCATGGTCTTTATAAGACTACAATTCGAACAATTGTGATTTCCAAATCCTTTAAGAAATTAAATATGAATGCAGTTATACATTTCCAAGGAAAATGAAAAACAAGGTGACTCCCTTGGAAGATCTTAAAACCATGTTAGGCGTAACCCATATTTGACTACGGCGTCGTATACATACACAAATAATGAGACTGGTATTAATCATTTAACATAAATACCTTTTTACTTTGCAAGGAAACATAGTCATTTTACTGAGGTTTAATTGAACTAACAGTTTCAAAAAAGTAGTTTTAAAATAAAAAAATTCAGTCCCTGAATGACACCATCTTGACACCACCCCTATGCCATGCATAATACAAAATACTTAGAGTTCTCATGGAATAGATGTCCTCTGGCGTAGTCTTCAAGGAGGCCTTTACTTTGTCAGTGATCCTAAGAAGGAAATGTAACTAAATAAGTTCAAAGAACTTAGTGAGTTCTAGGGTAAACATATCAATAGTTATATATATAATACCAATAAACCTTTCCAACTCAACAAATCATACAATTTGCCCATTGGTGAATATCATTCCAAACAGACTTTACTACAGACACTATTCCTTTGGCGCATACACTATGCCCATGCAACCATGCGAACATCCTCCTTCGTGCTAGCCACACCCAAGTCCATGTTCAAGCCTTAGCATTTATTTCATTTATTTTATCATGATTTGTCAATTTGGTTTGTATTAACACATGCCCTAACAGAGCCTACATGATCTCTTTTCATGTATCGTGATCTGCTAGTTCAATGCTCATTTCATTAAAGACATCACCATGATTTCATTTTCATAACTCAGTTAACATAGTTCATTTAAAAAATAATAGGTGATGGCTTAAGCACGAAGAAAGGCCTTTTCTCCATTTACACAGATAGCTAACTTAAACTCATAACCACAAACCTTTATTACTCATGCACAAACACATCATCTCATGGGTTAAGGGTGCTTACCATAATCGACAATGAAAAATATAATACACATACATGGAAGTAAGAAGGAACTCACCAAAAATTGCAGCAAGATCAGATAACAAGACTCTTGCCTTTATCACATGGGTTTTCAAGAGTTTCTTGAGCTATAATATGAAGAGTTAACTTATCAGTTCATTTTACCAGAAAAATTAAACAATTTAAATATGAACATTCATAGGAAACCCAAAATCTAGAAGTTTCCTCCCTTATACCCCAAATTGACCTTAAAGCATAAAACCTTAGGGCCTCGTAAATAACCATGAAAATAAATTGAGTTTCATTGACATTTACCAGGTACCTCATGACAGTGGAGTTGGTTGAGCACAATGAACCCAAGTTATCAAGCAAATCTTAAGTCTAGGGCTTCTCGAGAGAAAAATTGTAGAGAAAGCTTGAAATGAAAATGTGGTTGCCAAAGAAAGCATAAAACTTGCTAAAGAAGTCAAAATTTGCTTTATATAGATTTACATGGATGGAAAAACTTAGTAGAAAAGTTTGATTTCCCTCGAACGCCTCATTCCTAATGGCTAAGCACTTCTCTCTCATCATAAATGCGGGTCTGATAAGTGACAGAACTTAATCCTATAGTAACCAATTCTCATTCGTCTAACTAGGTTGTTCAACCAAAAAAATAAAATAATAATTCATACAGTTCTTTCAGAATAAGGTTTTATCACTAAGGCTTAATGTTTCGTCTAATAATTGGGGTGGTGTATACTCTTCAGAAGAGTCCACCAAACCACTAGGCTCACCTAATGAAGACTTCACCTGAAGGCGCACTCAAAGAATCCTTATACTTAGTTGACTGTAATGCCTACCTACTCTGAACTTACTCTGTATGCCTTACTTCTATAAATAATATTCAATCAATAAGGCTTTGCTGGGTGAGATTTTACAGTTTCTCACATGGTTTATTCAATCAAAGTTGAGATTATGAATAACATGAGTGGCAATATCCCTTAGGGGAGATTAACGAATGGATGTGGATATGATTAATGGAAGATTTGGGGTTTCTCAAGAAGGATTAGTTGGTATAAATTATGTGTTATTTAACTGTTATGCTTGACAACCCTAATAAGTTATCATAGGGTAGGCGAGGTCAGAAAATAAGTTGAACTGAGTAAATCGTAATTTATCCAGATTGAGAAAGTAAGGTTGGGAGATAAGTGAGCATCAACTAATCGATTAGTTAATTAGAGGTTGGGAGGTAATCATTAGTTAATCAATTAGTAATCTACTCTAAAACCTTGATCTGAAGTTAGTTACAAACCCTGAAGCGAGTTAATCTTCTTGATTGGTGTATCAATTTAGTTCATTTGTTTATTTCTCGTTATTTATGTATTTATTTATTTTATTACTATTAATTTATTTTATGATTAATCGTAATATAGGAAATAATTAATACTACTTAGACTTGTTATTGTAAAAATATTTTCACTATTTATTCCATCATCTCTTAGGTACGGTCCTCGAAATACTTCCAAATATTTTATTGTAGAAACTATATTACAATTTGACTTGTGCACTTACAGACACCGTCGTTTTAATTCTTATATTTTTGGTGTTGTATTTATTCTATAAACAATAACTCGTTTATTCTATATCGGCGATCAAGTTCTTGGCACTGTTGTCGAGGAGGGTTCGGCAATAAATTTTGAAAATAAAAATTTTATAATTAATAAGATAAGTAGAAACATTTGGACCTATTTATACGATCTTAATTTTGGTTTATTTATTTTTTATCTTTAGCTGTAATGTCTTGTTAGGTCGTTTATGACCCAAAGCTTCAGCATTCCAATTGAACCTTACCTAGATTCGGAACAAATACACAGTTGCAATCACCAAATAATGGACAATGATCCACCTGCGGTGATAAATTTACCCCAAGAAAATCTGTTGTTTGAAGAGCCACGTGAACAAGAAAGAAATAATCAGGAAGAAGTCCCAATGGCTTAGCAGGTGTTGTGTGAGTATGCCTTACCTACTCTAGACAGTAGTGCAAGGAAGCATAGAACGGTCAGAGATTAACGCCAATAATTTTGAGATAAAGACGATCACCATCCAGATGATCCAAAACACACTGCATTTCTAAGGGAACATGGTTGAAGACTCGAATAAGCACCTAAAGTGGTTCCTGCAACTATGCGATACCTTCAAGTATAACTGGGTATCTAACGACGCTATATATCTATGATTATTCCCGTTTTCAATATGCGACAATGCAGCCAATTGGTTAGAATCATTAGAACCTAGTTCCATTACAACATGAAATGACCTAGCAGAAAAATTTCTCCATAAATTTTTCTTAATTAGTCAAACCATTTAACTTTGATGGGAGATTAGAAAATTTAAACAATTTGAAGGTGAATCTCTGTAAAAGGCGTGAGAGCGTTTGAAGATGATGCTAAGTAAGTTCCTACATCATGAACTGCAAGCATGGCTCTAGATACAAATATTTTACAATAGTGTCGATGGACATGTCAGATCTAACCTAGATGGAGCATTCGACGGATCTCTCATCGTTCTATACATACGAATGGGCTTATAAAATCATTGAAGATATGGCTATGAATTCGTACATGTGGGCTAAAGAGAGGTTTATGTACCAATCGAAGCCTTCAATAGCGGAAGTGGTAAACAAAGAAAATGAAGATAATCGATTTAAACGAATTTTAGAAATGTCTAACCGTTTGGAGACACCTGCCAAGCCGGCGAGAGCGGAGCCACATTCAAAAAACCAACTGAAAGAGATGAGCTATATAGGTAATAGGGGTCGAGATCCCTACTGAAAGCCCTACAATCCTGGTTGGAGGGATCATTTGAACTTTAAATGGGAAGGTAATCAAGGAGGAGCAATTCAAGCACAAACTCGACAAAACACTCCCCATCAACCTCCACTGCTACAACAATGTACCATGAGTAATGACCATGCTTCATGTGGTAAAAAGTTTGATCAATTAGAGGAAGAGATGCTAACCATGAAAATGAAAATTTGACAAATCCAAACTACGTGTGGGCGACTTGAATCCCGAATGGATAGCCTATGTGACCAAATGAGACAATTGATGACAATTTTCAAAAACAAAATAGTCAAAGTCTCCCTAGCAAAACGGAGAACAACCATTGGTAAAGTGGAAAGGAGCACGCAAAGACGATCACTTTGTGAGCAGGCAACACATTAAATTTCGGAAGATGTCAATGAACCCACAAAGGAGGAAGAAGCTAAACACCAAAAGTTGATTGAGGAGGTAGCATAACCAATGTCTGATCCGGAGATATCGAACCCAAGCATAACAAAGGTACCATTCTTGATGAGATTAGAGGACAGACAAAAGAGGGACGAGGTAGAATTTATAATTTTTCTTAATTTATTTAAATCCATCAATGTAAATTTTTTTATTAGGAATCATAGATAAAATTATGAAATATGCAAAATATTAGAAGGAAATCATGCAAAGGTGATAACTCTTGAAAATAGTTATATCTCAGACTTCTAGATTGAATTAATTGTTTGTAATTAAGTAAATATGTTTGCATTTTTAGGATATTTTTAAAAAATTGCATAACAAATCTTGGATTGTGGTATAAATATCATTATTTGTTACTGGGGAAGAAAAGTGTTTGTTATTGTTGGTAGCAGGTGTAGGATAAAGAAGAGAAGAGAAGAGAGAAAGGGGAAATAAAATGAAGGAAGTGAAGTATTGCCATGGAAAAATGATGGTTAGATTGCCAACAAGAATGCCATGGAAATTCCAGGAAGATGACGTAGCATTCAGTCCACGTCACTCTCAGTCAGTTGTACTTGTACAAGATAAACCACCCTGAAAAAAAGGAAGCAAAAGGTGTGTGCTAAGAGGGAGGGACTACCCTATAAAGGAGGAAAGAGAAAAAAAAGAGGGGACGAGGATTTTAGGGAGAGAAGAATTAGAGAGTAGTTTTTCTTTACATCGAATTCTCGTGGAAAATTTCAGAGAAAAGAGAGGAGAATGTAGCAATATACAGAGCATAAATCACAGACGTAAGGAAGGGGAAGAGAAATCTACCTTGGGTTTTGCATCAAATTTCAGTATTAAAGTGAAAGTTGGAGTAGCGAGAGCTTCCTGTAGTTCTGCATTTATTTTTTGATTTGAACTTTTTGTGATTCGTAAACTTGAATGATGATGTTGAATGGTTTTATTTTAGATTTGAATGTCCAATCCATGAGTTAAGTCTCATTGGATTGGAATTATTTTGGTGAATTTTTACTCTCTTTAATGCCCATGGTCTGATGTTGAGTAGATTATTGTTTCATTTGATTTGTGATTATTTTAAATGCATGCATGCAAGCTCTAGACATAGATGATTGTATGGTATGTTGTTAGATCTATCTTAATTCTAAAAATATTAAATAAATTGGATTATTATCTATTGATACAGGTGAGTATTTAAAAGAATATTCGTAACACTTTAGAAGTAGAAGTTGCGATCTATATAGGGAAAGAAAGAACAAATTAGATATCATTCTTGAGTTCTGTAGACATACAAAAACTTAGAATAATAGCTTAAAGTTTGGCTCTCGAAAGAAGCATACTGTAGTAGTGAATCTCTGAGCAATAGAATGATTAAGATTTTACCATGGCATTATTATGATATAAAAATAAAACCTGAGTAATTCCAACCTTTATCATTCAACAGTACAAATCCTCCCCATTTATTTTTTTGAATTGCCACAAAATTTCAATTGCCCTATCATTTTTTCATTCATAGTTAATTTTATTAATCCATTCATTAATTCTCTTCATTAATTTGTCATATGTTTCTTTTGCATAATTTAATTAGTCAAATTCATAGTAATAGCATAACAAATTTTTTTAATCAATTCTGAACCCTGTGAAGGTAATATTCATTACTTTATTACTTGATTTGACGTGTATACTTGCACATTCGCATTACACATTCACATGTGCCAAGTTTTTGGTGTCGTTGCCGGGGATCGTCAATATTGGTTAAAATTTGGTGTGTTAATATCTCTGCACTTGAAGAGTATTCTTTTGATCTAGAAATTGAGAGAACCTTGAGAAGAAGGAGAAAAGAATTGCGAGAAATGGAAAGAATTAGAAATGATCAAGTTAGAGAAGAGCCATTACATCAGAATGGAAGGGATGCTGATATTCCTCGAATAATAGATGATAGACACAAACCCATCAGAGTACATGTAGTGTCGATCTTGGATGATCTGAATCCATGAATTGTCAGACTGCATATTCAAGCTCAACATTTCGTGTTAAAGCCAGTGAAGTTTGAAACGTTACAAACATTAGGGCAGTTTAGTGGATTGCCTACTGAAGATCCACGGTTGCACTTAAGACTCTATTTGGAAGTCTACGATTTATTTAGGTAGTAGGGTGTTCTTGAAGATTGCTTGAGACTGAAGTTATTCCCTTATTCATTGTGAGATCATGGCAAAGCATTGTTAAATGCATTCCCGTCAGGTACAGTGGCATCTTGGAATAAACTTTATTATAGGTTTCTGTTAAGATATAATCCTCCAAACATGAATGCCAAATTGAGGAACGATATTACGTCCTTTCGGCTATCTGAGGATGAAACATTATATGAAGCATGAGAGGTATTCAAGGAGTTAATTAGAAAATGCCCAATGTATGGTTTTCAACATAAGATGCAAATGGAAATTTTTTACAAAGGATTGAATGCGCATACAAGGATGGTAGATGACACATCTACTAATGAGACTTTGCTCGATAAATCATATAATTAGGCATATGAAATTCTAGAGAGGATTGCAAAAAACAATTATCAATGCCCCATTACAAGAGTAGGGACTGGTAGAGGAGTTGCTGAAGCAATAGAACTTGATATGATTACTTCCTTAAGAACTCAGGTATCATCTTTAATGAATATGATTAAAACACTGAAAAGACCAGCTGCAGTGCGGAAACGAAAGCAGCTGAGTTAGCATGTGTTTATTGTCGAGAAGATCTTGTTTTTGATGAATTCCCATCGAACCCAGCCTGAGTTTATTATATGGGAAGTTTTAATCGTAACAATAACAACCCATATTCCAATACATATAATACAGGGCAGAAGAAAATCCCAATTTTAGTTGGAGTAATCAAGGGGTGAGAAATTCTAGTAATGCTATTCGACAGAATGTTGTGAGTGCACCACCTGGATACAATCAGCCCATGCCACGGCAAAATGCTCAGCAAAATTTAGTTTCAAGTTCTTCATCTATGGAAGCTCTATTGAAGGAATACATGGCCAAGAACGATGCTATCATTCAAAGTCAAGCTGCATCTTTAAAAGTTTTAGAAAATCAAGTGGGGCAAATTGCCAAAGCATAAAGCTGAAGATCGCAAGGATCACTGTTGAGTGATACCATAAATTCACGATCTCAAGGGAAGGAGCAGTGCAAAGCCATGACACTTAGAAGTGGTACGTAGCTACCAGGAGTTGTTAATGACACCGTTATTGAAGAAGGTAGTTCAAATTTCACAAATAAGAATATTTTAGAACCATTAGTTGAGTAGGCTACAAAAGAAATAAGCAACCATGAAAATGTTGGAATAGATTCATCTTGTATTGCCAATAAACATGCCACGAAAAAATAACCTCAACAAATGGAAAGAAGGCCACCGCCACATTTTCCTCAACATTTGTAAAAATCTAAGCAAGATTTTCAAGTCAAGAAATTCTTGGATGTCCTGAAATAATTATATATCAACATATCGTTGGTGGAAGCCTTGGAACAAATGCCCAAATATGAAAATTGTCGCTCTCATTGAAGAGAAGGTTAGGGGAGTTCGAAATTATTGCTCTCACTGAATGGTGCACAACAATGCTAAGAAACAAATTGCCACCAAAATTAAAGGATCTAGGGAGTTTTACTATACCTTGCACTATTGGAAATCATTATCTAGGCAAAACATTATGCGACTTAGGTGCAAGTATAAATCTAACGCCTATGTCTATTTTTAGGAAGCGTGGAATAGGGAAGGTGAGACCTACAATTGTCATATTGCAATTAGTTGGTCATTCATATATACATCCAGAAGGTAAAATCGAAGATGCGTTGGTAAGAGTTGACAAATTTATTTTTCCAACAGATTTTATTATTCTAGAATGTAAGGATGATAAAGAGGTACCAAACATACTTGGGATACCTTTTCTAGCAACTGGTAAAACATTAATTGATGTACATAAATGTGAATTAACAATGAGAATTAATGATCAGTAGATAACCTTTAATCTTTTTGATGCTATGAAGTGTGCAGATATAGATGAAGAATGTCAAGCTGTTGAGATTGTAGACACAGTAGTTTAGGAAGAATTTACAGAATTTTATCACAATAATTCTAATGATGATGCAGACTCATTTGCGTTAATTGAAGTAGAAATGATTGAAGAGCTTGGTGAACTAATGGAAGCTAAGCAAATTGAGAATGGATCAAGGAGAAGTTTCGAATCATTAAATTTATCAGTCCGTTCTTTTAAACCTCATCGACCATCCATAGAAGATCCTCCTATGTTGGAATTGAAGCCTTTTCTAGTACATCTAAAGTATCCTTACATGAGAGATAACAACACATTGCAGTAGTTATCTATGCAAAATTGACATTAGATCAAGAGGCTTAATTGTTGAAAGTTTTAAAGAAATCTAAGAAGACATTGGGTGGGTGATTGCAGATATCAAAGGAATCAGTCTAGCAATTTGCATGCACAAGATATTATTGAAGGATTGCCATGGTTAGTCTATCGAGCAACAGAAAAAACTAAATCCCATTATGAAGGAAGTTGTCAAAAATGAGATTATTAAATGGCTGGATGCTGGAATTCTATACCCAATTTCTGATAGTTCTTGGGTGAGCCTTATTCAATGTGTACCTAAAAAAGGAGCAGTCACTGTGTTAAGCAATGATAACAACAAACGCATTCTTACTCATACTGTCGTGGGATGAAGGGTTTGTATGGACTATCAAAAATTCAACAAAGCAATAAGGAAGGACCATTTTCCTTTGCCATTTATTGACTAAATGTTAGATAGATTAGCGGGGAAAGCCTTCTATTATTTTTTACATGTTTATTCGGGGTACAAACAGATTGCCATAGCTCCTACTAATCAACAGAAGACAACATTCACATGTCCTTATGGAACTTTTGTGTTTAGAAGAATGTTGTTTGGGTTATGCAATGCCCCTAAAAAATTTTAGCGTTGCATGATAGCAATATTTTTAGACATGGTGGAGAAATTTTTAGAAGTTTTTATGGATGAATTCTCGGTGTTTGGCAATACTTTTGAAGTCTGTTTAAAAATTTTTGAGTTAGTTATTTATCGATGTGAAGAAACCAACCTTGTTCTCAATGGGAGAAATGCCACTTCATGGTCTATGAAGGCATTGTTTTGGGGACATACAATTTCACAACAAGGGATTTGTCGCCGGTAAAGCAAAAATTAAGGTTATTGAGAAATTTCCACCACCTTTCATAGTTAAAGGTATTCGCAGTTTTCTTGGCCATTCAGGATTCTATCGACAATTTATCAAAGATTTTTCGAAAATATCCAAACCTCTGTGTGCATTGTTAGAACATAACAGATCTTTCCATTTTGATGAGATGTGCTTAGAGGCATTTGAGGAATTAAAAAAACGATTAGTCACAGCACCAATAGTCATAGCACCGGATTGGATTTTATCTTTCAAACTTTTGTGTGATGCTAGTGATTTTGTCGTAAGGGTAGTACTTGGGCAAAGAAAGGACAAGGTATTTCATGATATCTACTCTGCAAGCCGTACTTTGATAGACCACAGCTAAATTATAACACCACTGAGAAGGAGCTATTAGCTGTGGTATTTGCCTTTGACAAATTCAGAGCTTATTTAGTGGGCACCAAAGTTACGGTTTATACAAACCACTTTGCTATTAAGTACTTGGTGACTAAGAAAGACGCCAAATCCAAATTAATTCGATGGATACTACTACTACTACTATAGAAATTTGATCTGAAAATTAGAGATAGAAAAGGCATAAAAAATCAAGTGGCTGATCACTTGTCTCGAATTGAAGCAGGAAATGAAGACGGTAATATTCAACGCATTCAAGATGATTTCCCAGATGAGCAACTGTTAGTTGCAATGGTATTACCGTGGTATGCCGATATCGTAAATTTTTATGTTAGTGGATAACTGCCACCTGAGCTCACCAATCAAAGATGAAGGAAATTTATCCATGATGCCAAGCAGTATTATTGGGATGAGTCCTTTTTATTCAAACATTGTGCAGACCAGATAATTCGAAGATGTGTTCTAGATGACGAGATGCAAAGTATTTTATATCATTGTCATTCAGCATCGTATGAAGGACATTTGAGGGTATGGTTTTTATTAGTAAAACATGTTTAAAGATGCTAATGAATTTTTTCAAGCTTACGATCGCTGTTAAAGAACTTGAAATCTATCGAGGATGTATAAAATGCCCTTGAAAACTATTTTAGAAGTGGAACTATTTGATGTATGGGGAAATGATTTTATGGGTCCTTTTCCACCTTCTTGGGGTAATGTATACACACCTGTAGTTGTTGATTATGTCTCTAAGTGGGTTAAGGCTGTTGCTTTACCAACGAATGATGCCAAATCAGTACTAAAATTTCTACATGAAAATATTTTTTCCAAGTTTAGTACCCCTCATGCTCTGATTAGTGATGAAGGTTCACACTTTGACTGCAAATTAGTTGCTAATGCTTTGAATAGGTATGAAATTAAACATAAAATTAACACGGCATACTATCCTTAGACAAACAGACAAGTAGAAGTCTTTAATAAAGAGATTAAACAGATTCTGGAGAAGGTAGTCAGGCCCACCCGTAAAGACTTGTAATCTAGATTGGATGAAGCTTTGTGGGCATATCAAACTGCATTCGAGGCACCATTGGGGATGTCGTCTTTCAAGCTTGTTTATGGGTAAACCCTGCCATTTGCCCGTTGAACTTGAACATAAGACATATTGGGCGATTAAGAAATTGAATATTGATTGGAGTGCTGTTGGTACTAACCGCCTATTGGAGTTGAATGAGATGGAAGGATTCAGAGCACAAGTTTATGATAATGCCATGTTTTACAAAGAAAAGACCGAAGGATGACATGACAACAAGATTTTCCAACGGTAATTTGCATCTGGACAACAATTTAATTCCAGGCTTAAATTGTTTCCTAGAAAATTAAAATCTCGTTGGCCTGACACATTCGAGATTGTACATGTCTATCCTCGTGGAGCTGTAGAAGTCAAAGACAACAAGACTGGTTCTACTTTCAAGGTCAATGGCCAACGATTAAAGCATTACTTTGGAGCTCCTATAATTCATGATAAAAATTCCATCACTTTTCGAACTGCTTAATATTTCTCCCTTGCATTGTTTTATTCATTTACTTTGTTTGTAATTTCTTTGTTTATTTTATTCAATAAGTTTACTTAAATTTTATTTTCTTTTGTTGCAGGCACATTACATCCTAGGTTTGTAGAAATCAGCCCATTTAATATATAAGTTAATTTTAGTTTAATAACTTTTTCTATTATTTTTCTTTTTCCCTCTCTATTTTTCTTTTTTCTATGTTAGGGCATAATTTCAGGTTAATCATATCCCTTGCATCACTACTATATTTTCTCTCACATTTTACCCTAGTCGATTCACTTCTTTTCTAACTTACTTTCCATTTCATTTTCTTTACCATTCTCTACTTAAAGGTCTCACCTTTTTCATTTTATAGTTACTATTTTTTCTCAAATGGCTCGCCAAGCACCATATTCTTCCACCTCTGTGCATCTGCGGACATTATTTAGCAAAATCGTAAACGAAAAAATATAACAAAAACATATCAAAAGAACCTTTTTGTATGGAAAGAGGTTTTTTTTTCCAAAATTTCCCCTTTATGGGCTATTCTGAAGCCATCTCATTTTCGTGGAGAAACACGTGTGGCAAATCTTCTGTCTCCACCCTAATGACATCCTCACTAAGGTAGTAAAAAATTTATGCACATTTAACCTCTCCTAAAAATGCTTTCATATATGTGCGCGGTGTCTCGATGTTATTCGATGAAGACTCAATCAATACGCAATATGGGTTACCTGAAGGCCCTAATGAATAATCTCAATTTGTCAAGACAATGACGACTGAAGGACTGAAACAAGTTTTGTCAGATTTATGTGTAGAAGAAATGACATGGACAGTTTTTTAAAATGATTGCTACACCCTCAACCGAGTAATTTTGAAGCTTCAATGTAGTGTATGGTATCATTTCTTGAAATCTCGTCTTAGCCCTTCTACACACAACTCTTGTAATGCACCAGTTTCTAGGGTTAGAAGTTTTGAGGTTTATAGGTAGATTCAGTGGCTAGATTAGACAATTGGGTTTATTGTTGTGTTTTAATTTCAGAATGGGCCTGTTGGTCTAGTGGTGGGTTGTGTGTTAGTTCAGTCTGGGGTTCTGAGTTCGAGTCTTCAAGTGCGTTTTGAGGGACTATTTTTTATTTTTGTTTTATTTTGTTGTAAAAGTTTAAATATTTATTATTTTTATTTTTATTTTGAAAGAATTCAAATTCTTTTTCACGCTCCCTTCTTCCTATTCCACACGTTTTCTTATTTTCTTCTTCTCCCACATCCTCTTTAGCACAATCTTGTTTTTTTCTCTGTCAATTGGAACTCTGTTCCTTTGATTTTTCTCTATTTATTTTGGCTTTGTTTTGCAATTTCATCGACAATGGTTCCAGAATCGGTGGTTTTTAGGTACTGATTATTTTGGGTGTTTTAATAATGAATTAAGGCGTGGGTTTGAAAACTTTTCCTTTTTGTTATTGACGAAATTCTGATTTGGTTCTATGAATTTTGACATGGTTTGTGGGTTTTTGAAATTTATCAACTGAAGTGTTGTTGTTGCGAAATCGTTTGGAATTCTGTATGTTTTTGACTTATTCTTGAGTTAACGAGGGTTCGGGATTGTTTTGACATCAAAGGCACGTTTTGTAGCCTATTTCGGTGTGGTTTTGTGACCACACGAGTGGCCACACAGGCGTGTGCCCCAGATGGGTGGCTCACACGGCCGTGTGAAATTGGGAATAGGGTTTTGGGGCAAATTTTAGAGCCACACGGCTTCGCCACATGGGCATGTGTCCCTACACGGGCCTGTGAGCTCTCCACACGGTCGTGTCTTCTCTGCTATTTATTTTTAGCACTTTTGGACAGTGAGTTACACAAGTAGCTCACATGGGCATGTGTCCCCTCCACACGGGCGTCTGTGGCCTCCACATGGGTATGTCGCCAAATTTTGTACTGTGTTGATTTATAACCAGTTTTTGGTTCTGTGTGTTCCGACCCCTAGCTAGGTTTTAGTAAGGGTAGTCGGGACTTTGTTTTGCTTCGAACATATTTGTTATATTCAATTGTTGCATTAGTTAAGTGACTCGTTAATGTAATGTTGCCTAATATTTGAGTATTGTGATGTATGATCCTGGATTTGGTCGATTGAACATGCGTACTTTCGATCTTATTTAACTAGTGTGTGACTGTCTGGAAACTGTGTACATGATTCTGTAATTGATTGACTGATTACGAGCTTCTGTGTCTGTCTGATTGACATTGTTGGGTGTGCATTTTTGCATTTGCATTATGATTTTGGGTCTAGGATATGAAGAGAAGGAAGTCTGATCTGATTTGGCAGTTTCAATTGCAATACGTCTGTATAGTGGTTTACTGCATAGTACGATATTTCTGACAGCTCAGTTGCATACTACTATTTACGTGGATTTGCTTCACATGCGTGGTGTGTTGGGTTGGATGGGCCTTTCGAGGTCTTATATGGTGTGTAGGGCTGGTTGAGCTTCTAATAGCTCATTTGTGGTGTGAATGGGGGAACAAAGAGGTGTTTGGCTAGATGGGTGGGTTTCATGTTGATGCATTTGTTCCTCGTTTTTTCTGTCTGTCTGTCGGTTTTTCTGATTGCGAGATTAATAGTATATAGATCGACGTATTCAATACTGATGTGTCTGTTTTGGTTGTGATGATTATTTGGATATCGGATGGCCATCGTAATTTTTCTTTTATTATGGTACTTAATTTTCATTTTTCTGTCGTTTTGATCTAACATTAAGCTCGTGTGGCTCACCCCTTTTAGTTTATCCCTTTTCAGGTACCCTCATTTTCTGTAGCTGGACTTGGCACATCAGAGGTCTCGAACAGCCACGTTTTAGAATCAAGTTTAAAAGTATTTTCAAAAATTCTGCATTTATAAATAAACATTTTGAATTGTAAGTTTTCTCTTGAATATTGTGGTATGAATTTTGGATTTTACGCACGTAAGCGTCTTTTGGACTAAAATTTTTGTATTATCGGGATTTTACAACTGAGAGTTTAACGTAACTTAAATAACATTTGTTTTCTAGTCGATTAAACTAAAATTTTACCTACGATCACCTCGGGTTATCAATGTAATCTCCAAGATTCAGCCTAAACTCCTAGGCCGGGTTGTGAGGTGTTACAAGTTTATTACTGCCAACGAACGCATGTTGCTACACTGGATTATGACTGGAAGAAAGATAAATGTTGGAAAAACTATTTTTAGAGAAGTCCACCGTTGCACACAAAAGATCCTCCGGTATGTTAAACTTTTCGTCGCTCATTATAGCACTATGTCAAAGAGTAAAGGTTCCTACTCAGGCAAATGAAGACAAAATCCCCAATAAAGAAGCCATAAACAAGAAAATTGCCCTGAGAATTTTAGAGGAGGATATGCCAAAGCATCCTGGCTCTACATACACAACTTCTCTACCTATGACTACTGATGCTACCCTATCAACATCTTTAATGACTTTGAGCAGACAGTGATTGATGCTCTTGAGATGTTGCAATAACAATTTCGGATGATGGAAAAACAATAATTGAGGATAGTCACTGATCTTGGCCAAGCTCAAGAAGAAATGGCTCTATTTTGGGGATATGTCAGATGATGGGACAAAGCCATTAAGAAATCTCTTCAAACAAACTTTACCCAACCTATGCCTACATTCTCTACTTTTCTTAAAGAATTGTTGTTGGAGCCAGAAGATGCTGATGAAGATGGAGAAGAAGCCACTATATTGAAGAACACAGAAAAAGAGGGAGGGCGGAGAAAATTGAATCCATGCATATTGAATCTGATAAGGATGAAGCTAATATGACTCAAGCTTCTACACCAGCTACAACTGCCACTACACTGAAATCCACTGCACCTATGACCGAGCACGAGCATGTGATTCATCAACTGATTGATGATCTCACAAAATCAGATACTGATGATGATGAAGAGTTGCTAATTAACCAGTTAAAAAGGAAACACTACAAGGAAGCTCTAGGAAATCAGTCCGAGATGATGCTGATGAAGTAAAAAGGAAGCAGCGCTAAAAATGCGCTGCCAGAAAATCAACCCAACCCAATTTAATTTTCGTTTGCATCTTTTTCATTTTATAACATATGTTTCAGGAATTTATATTTGGTTGTCAGTGCATTTTTATATTTGTAAGTTGTTGTTTTTGGATTTTGAAATGTTTCATTGTTCATGCATTGAGGACAATGCATCCCTTAGGTTTTGGGGTGTGTTATGTTGTAAATATAGTATGCAATAGCTATATGTTTTAATATTCATGAATTTTGTCATTCATTCTTCCATTACATACAAATGCGAAGTAACTGCTAGACTATGACGAGTACATTGTTATCTATGATATTCGATGAGGATAATAATTCTTTGATAAAATTAGAAAATTGTGATGGGTGAATAGGTATGTTTAGTTTAGGATAATTGTGTGAAAATTGATTCCAAAAAGTAGAATGCCCTATTATAATTGTAATTAGTCTATACTAGGTTACTTTTAATACATTTAGGAATTTTTAAAATTAAATCCAGTAAACTGGCAGTGTGTAATAATGAATATCATGGAAAAACGATAAGATTCACTCCAATGTTTGAAAATGTTGAGTAGATCAATAATACTTTATTTGCTCCATCGTATTATAGATTAGAAAAACAAGTTCAAATAAAAGTGAGTAAAAAAAAGCAGTTGAGGGACACTCCACTTTAGTAATAGGCTAATTAGCTAAAGAGGTAGTTGTTTGCTCCATCCATCTTTTTAGTTAAAAGCCTTAACTTCATGAGTGAGTTACATTCAAATTGTGGCAAGATGTAATAACAAGCAATATAGTGTACGCTCCATTGAGATTGAGAAGTAAAGAAACCATGTGACAAGATGAATTCCCTAGAAAAAAAATATTTGTAATTAAAGTTTTAAAGTGACAGAATAAATGAGAATAGAGAAACTGAGTTTAGAAGAAAGATAACCTAAGTGCATTAGGAGGTATTTACTGTAGTTAGAATTGCATGAATATTTAGGAATTTTTATTTTTAGGTAACATTTTCTACACTTTGGTTGCTAAACAAACCAACAAAACTTGAATCAAATGTTTTTTTTTTTTGTTTTAATAGAAGACTGTTGAGAATGGAGGTATAGAATATAAGACAAATGGTTTAGAAATATATATGGTAAATGTGTGTTATGGAAAATTCATGCATTCATGCATACTCATACATATTTTGCTTGAGGACAAGCAATAATTCAGGTTTGGGGGTGTGATAACTCTTGAAAAGAGTTATATTTCTGGCTTCTAGATTGAATTAATTTTTTGTAAGTAATAAATATGTTTGCATTTTTAGGATATTTTTAGAACATTGCATAAAAAAGCTTGGATTGTGGTATTAAAGTCATTATTTGCTACTGAGCAGTAGAATGGTCAAGATTTTTCCATGACATTATTATGATATAAAAATAAAACTTGAGTAATTCCAACCTTTATTATTCAATAGTACAAATCCTCCCCACTTGTTTTTTTAGAATCTCTACAGCATTTCAATTGCCTTAGTTTTTTTTCATTCCTAACCAATTTTTTTAATCAATTTCGATCCCTGTGGAGACGATACTCACTTATCACTTTATTACTTGATTCGACGTGTATACTTGCACATTTACATTACACATGCACACGCGAGAAAAGGCATAGGAAAATGAAAAAGGGATAGAAAATTGACATTGATGCCTCAAGTAGTGCGCTAATTGCAAAGAAGATACCTCCGGATTTAAAAGATCCAAGTAGCTTGACAGTCCCAATGGAGATAGGTGATCAATATTTTGGCAAAGCCCTTTGCGACTTAAGAGCTAGCATAAATTTAATGTCCCTGTCAATCTATCAGACACTCGAACTTGGGGAGCTACAAAACATATCAATAACACTACAATTAGCCGATAGATCCTCCGTATAACCAAAAGGTGGACTGAAGGATGTATTGGTCAAGGTAATCATTCTCGTCGACTTTGTAGTCCTCAACTTCGAGGAAGATCAAGAAATCCCCATTCTTTTAGGTAGGCCATTTTTGGCCACTTCTAAGTCAATAAGTAGAATCCCATTTTCATAAATCTGGTTTGCAAATATTAAATATGAATATTTAAAAATTTGTTATAAAAGTTTGGTCTGATAACATTGTTGAGTCCATTGTTAATTTAGGTGCAAAGACTAAATTGTAAAAGTCCAATCACTATAGGTTTTTAATTGGCCAAAGACTTAGGGACATAAATTGCAAATTGCCAAAGGTACAAATGGTAATTAAGCCATTTTTAAATATTAGTTAGTGGATGATATTGATGAAATCAACTAATGTTAATTAAGATTAGTTTAATGTTAATTAAACCATAATTTTGTTAATTAACCTAGTTTAATTAAATCTTAATTAGTCTATATATTAAGTTAGTGGGAAAACATGAAGCCACAATCTCATCTTCTTCCTCTTGCCAATTTTGAAAGAAAGAAAACGCTTTTGAAACTTCAAATATTCAGTCCTTTAATTGGTAAGCTCAATTAAGTTCCTTTCTTGTAATTTTTATGTTTTGAGTTTGTGGGAGCTTGATTTAACTATCCGATGTATCAATTTATAAAATTGTTAAATTTTTTGAAAGTTTCCATTGTTTATTTCTTGAAGAAAATGGTGTTAATTGATAGATTTTAAGCTTAGATTATGAAAAAGAACTAAATTGTAATGTTTAATTGTTAGTTTTGTACATTAAGACTAAAGTGAATAAAATGTGAAATTGAGGTTAAATTGTGGTATAAATAGATAGTATGGGGTCTTTAATGAATGTAATTAAAGTTGGTTTTTAAACCAAGGCTCAAAATTGAATGATATGGTTATTTCGATATCAATGACTAAATTGAATAAAATGTAAAAATTTAGAGGTATCAAAAAATAAGATTTTTTAGGCTCATTCATGTCATGGTATAATGTGTACAAAATTGAAAGATATGGTTATTTCGATTTTAATGACTAAATTGAATAAAATGTAAAACTTTAGGGGTATCAAAAAATAAGATTATTTAGGTTCATCCATGTCATGGCATAATGTATAAATGTTTGGTACTGATGGATATAATGGAATAATTGTATAGGTAAAAAATTAGATCAAACTAAAGGTAATTGAGAAAAAAGCCAAAATTGTTTAATAGTCCTTGAAGATTTAACCTGTTTGGTGTTTTGGTCAGGTAAGTTCATTTGATATTTATTTAGATAGGTTTTTTTTGTATTTGATTTGTAATTATATATGTGGTTGGTTGTGAATTGGTCTAAAAGGCTAGAATTGGACTAAATTGAAAAGAAATGTTTATATGTGTTAAAGATACTCGTGTGAACTTAGTAAAGGTTAGGATACAATTTGCATGCCAATAGGGTATTGGGCGTGCTTGTATGGGATTGATAAAATATGTTACCAAGGTCCAAAATTTGTTGTGGATTCTCAAATATATGTGATATAGGTTTAGCGCAGACAAGTAACTTGATGTCGTTATAAAGGTTTAGCCCATACGGGTAACCTGACATGTATATATTTATATCATAGGAGCAACTAGTGTGGTGCAAATACTTGTGTATCTGAGCCCATTTACTAGGGTTCATTGAGTGAAACAATTTATATGAAACGAGAAATTGAAATGGAATGAAATGAGCTTGACTATCAAATGGTGAGTTATTGAATGAATGGTGCAAGAGATATTGATTTGAGTAAGGCCATTTGTATGTATATAAATGTAATAACCATTGAATGAGTATGAACTTGAAATTATTACCTATTGTGTTATAAATTAGAATATTGAATACTTGTCGTATTATATGTGGTTTGATTTTGTAAGACCCGATTTTCAATTAATCGAGAAACTTGAAATAATTGGAGGACTAAATTAAAAGTGACCACAAGTTGGTGACCACTATTGGAAGAAACAGGAAAGGTAGAAACTGAACTGCACATGGTTGAGATCTAAATTTTTTTTGGTTAAAAAGGAACTAGCTGGTTTCATTATGGGAGACATAATGATTTTGATTGCACGGTTCTTATGAAGTTGGTAATAAAGCGGGAATGACCATAAATAGTTGGAAAAGGCTTCTTGGGGATGATTTCCTTCCTGGATTTGTTTCATTTTCTTTTGTTCTTCATGTTCTTCGGTAGCTTGAAGAAGGAATAACCATGTAAAGTTCTACATGTAGTAGACTTTGTGAGGATTAAGTTGGAAAACTAGGGAAACTAGTAAGCTGTTGCCAGGAGAATTGATGCTCTGGCCTTCGTGGAGGCTAAGTTGAGGAGATGATAAAGCTTTAGGTGAGTTTCAAATTAATGTTTTCCAATTATACCATGAAAAGCATATTCACATGAGTATTCGTAGTCTTCAAGACAATATGCATAAGGTAGATGTGTGCGTGATTGCATGATAACTATGGGAAAAATATATCACCCTCAACTCGATCCGGTCAACCAAATTCGGGTCTTGAGTATTACCACCCAAATATAGACATAAGCTTAATTTACTTATATGATTTACAGATAATGACAACTTACTTAACTATAAAATTTCAAACCAAAATACATAAGTAAATACAATGAGTAAATACACTACAACACGAGGTAATTAAATTACAATGATATTTAACTTGGAATTCTAATCTATTACAAACGCTTCAAGGTATGAGATTCTCAAATGACTACTCAGACTATGAACACACTGCCAACACGCTCTGTATGCATAATAACCTGACACGCTATTTCTCTGGCACAGCCTTGACTTCATCCCTCCTAGCGCGAACCCTTACTACTCACCTGTAACACACAAACACAGATATGTTCACCAAATGTAACGCCCCAAAAATTTAAGTTTTTAATTTTTTCATGTTTTTACAAAACTACTTGTTTGCTTCAGTGGTTAAGTAATATGGGTGTGTTTGGGAGTGTTTGAAGAGCCTGTTGGCCTTGGCAGACTTTTTAGTTTTGCTTTTAAATGAATCTAGACATTGGTATATAGGCCTTATAATTAATAGTGTTTATTTTATGACACAAAAAGAGCTTGTGGTCTAGTGGCAAGGTGGCGTGTTGTGTAACTGGGAGGTATGAGGTTCAAGTCTTGGGTTGCGCAATGGAGTATTTATTTTGTTGATTGAGCTGGGTAGGTGGTGGAGTTGGACTAAAATACTGCTAAATGGAGTTTGGTGGAGTAAATCAAGGAGAGATAAGGGGAGAGATATTAGGAGAAAACCAAGGAATTTGATTAGAAGGGAGGTGTTGTGCTGTTTGGGGGACTTTAGCTTTGAGTTTTCGGCTAAGGGGGAAAAAGGTTGTCATTTTTAGCTTTTGGAGGAACTTTTTGGGGTAGCATCTACCGAAAATTGGTCTTTAGGTAGTAGAGTATCGATTTTAAGGTTATTTTTGTTTCTCTCTACCAAATTTAGCAAATTTAGGAAGTACCTCTCAGGTTGTCCACTTTCTTTTTTTCTCTCCCCTCTTCTCTTGTTGCCGAACCCTCTCTTTTCTCTTCTCTTCTCTTCTCTTCTCTTCTCTTCTTCTCCTCCTCATTCCAATGCTTCAAGTGTTGTTGACTATCGGTAAAATGTTATGCTCTTCACTCTGTTCTCTTCTTTCTCTTTTTCCTAAAATCGAATACTTTCCTTCGTAATCGTTGATTATCGACTGCTAATGCTTTCCTCACAATGTGCTGCTTGTTGCAGTTTCAGGGTTTTCCTCAAGGAGGGGTGGAATGTAAGTGATATTAAAGTCGTCGAACCACACTCTCAAGGAGGCTGAATGTTCCTATGGTTCTATAAATGATCATGTGTGGATTTCAACGACATGATTAGACAATACTGTTTAATGAAGTTCGTTTGTACTGCAGATTGAAGTCTACTTTTGTCGGTAGTATAGGTGGGTTAAGTCACTTTTGACTAATCAAGACAGGTTTTAATTTCAGTGTTGGTTAAGGGTGTAAAGAGGGAGTTTAAGCTTATTGTTCAGCGACTAACAGAAAACCTTATTTGAATGTAGGCTTTGGTGTTTGTGGATCTTGGGATACTGATATGGGGGAAGTATATTGTACTAGTGGTTTTGCCACATATACTGTTACTGGCAGCTTTTCTGCGATTCTATTACTAGCAGCTTTGCTGCGATACTGGTGTGTTGGCTGGGTGGCTTGATTTTATCCCCACATAGTGTGTTGGTGGTACGGAGTGGTGTGTTGGCTAGATTGGGATGGGTTGCATTGTTGCACTGTACTGGTTACTGTATTGGGCTAAGGCCCACACTATTACTGTATTGGGCTAAGGCCTTCACTATTATTGTATTAGGCTAAGGCCCACATTGTTATTGTTTTGGGGTAAGGCCCACACTGTACTGTTACTATATAGGGCTCAGGCCCAGACTGATACTGTATGTCTATTGATTGACTGTTAGGGGATTACACGTTGAGTTTCGTAAACTCACCCTCTCCATTTAACTGTGCATGTAATCCTCAGCCTTAGGCAATTCGGTGCTGCGCGAGACTCAGAAGTGGCCACACGACTACTGCTATTCACGCTTGCTTTTATTTTAGTTTAAATTATAAGTTGGGTTTTGTTTTTGTAATAAGGCCTTTGAGTTGGTTTAAATTTTTAATTTGACTTTTACTTACATATTTTAAATTGCTAGATAGGAGAAGACGACTTTAAAAAAAATTACTGATTTCAAAGACACGAGTTTTGAACAATAGAATTTAAAAAGCTTCCGCGATTTTAAACCAACTTATTTAAACAATATCAGATAACAAGACAAATGTTTTGTCTAGTTGATTTGTTAAGTAATTAATAAAGGGGTTTATTGTAAGCTTAGAAGCAAACTTTTACCAACAAGTTAAATTTTCGAAATACAGTTCAATGTGACACGTCAGATTAGAGCATAATGTTTAGGCCGGGTTTGGGGTGTTACACCAAAACTTAGTGAGTATTTCAACATTTACCTATGGGATAATTGCACACATTAGTTGATAAATCAAAGGATGATCTTGGTGTTCTCATCCTTTAACCTACCTCTGGCGAATGCCATTCTTATTTCCCCTTTTTTCACATAGCATAGATATTATACCTCACTCGGAAGTAATTCCTTTTCCTTTCGAATTCTTCGACACATCATTTACATTCTTCAATCTGATCTTTCATAAATCTTTATCCATCTCTTTTATAGAGGTTCATTCAATTGAAACACTGTTACTCTTGCATACATAATTCTAAGCCATCATTTTACCACAATTCATGAATGATCATGTGCACAGATATCATATACCTCATTCAAATATCAAATTTGGAATCCTTACTCAGAAAACACTTTTCTTCTTTTAACCTATCACCTCTCTATATATCTTCATTTCATTATTCACAATTGAATCATCATCTTGTATATTATTTTATAGTAACCATTAGAGACACTGTGCCTTACTGATTTTTTTGATCACCTTTGTGAACCATACGGAATGCGCCAAAGCGATTTAATATAGAATCCACTACAAGAATCATTCTTTTAGGGTACGCCATTGAGAGCCTTACTATGATACGCCAAAAGGGTGTTACTTTTAAAGTTCACCATATAAGTCGTTCCTTCAGAGTGCACCACAAGCGCTTATCTCTCAAATTATTTCCATAAAAGCTATCATTGCAAAGTTTGCCATAGAGGCTATCCCTTCATCATTTTCCACAAAGGCTTTCCTTTCACATTGTGCCACAAGGTGTTCTTTTCATATTACACCATAAAGACATTCTTTTCCTGATGTGTTTATGATATGGATTTTCTTAAAGTCATATTTTGTGAGGTTTTCCCATCATCGTCCTGGGACAAGCAGAGAACCCCATTGGTAATCACCATCCTTTAATCCTATTCGGAAGGTGCCATGACCATAGTCTATTTCCTTTGAGAATTCTTGTTCAAAGTCTCGATGAACCCCTTTAGACAATACCACAAATATAGACACAGACACACTTGACAAACCATTTGTGTACTAACACAAACCATATTTATCTTTAACAACAACTTTTTTTAATAGATCATACCCCATAGCATACATCCCAGACACACATATATGATCGAACCTAAATTTCTTAGGTTTTACACCATAACATGCATTTTATTTTCAACAATTAGTCATACAATTACATAACCATAATACTATGCTTTTCTAGCTTTAGTTTAATTATTCAATCCGTTTCTACCAAAATATTTCATACGAACAGTATTCATACAAGAGTCAGCTTAGGGACTCACCTGATTCTCACCTACTACAGTCTAAAACTCCAAATCCAAACTTCTATCATGTGAACCAGCAGCAACTATTATTATAGAACATATAAACCTACCAAGATGTATTCATATACTCCATTTTCCCATCATTTCTAACATTGGAAATCCCTAAGCAATGCCTTATATCTTCACCTTACTGATTTACTAGATCTAATAGACTTACTTTTTCACAACGTAACAGGCGGAGTTATAAATCTTACCATGACATGGTGTAATTAGTAGTGAAGATCTAGATCTACAACTCTAGCTTGAAGGAGAAAGAAATATTATAAGTGCTTTAAGATTTAGGTAGCAATACTTCTTGAGCAAGGAAAAAGAAAACTTTCCTTTTTTCTAACTTGAATATCTTTATAAATAACCTAAGCCCTTATTAGAACTTGACACGTGTCTCAAACTTTCAAGGCTGCCTCTATAAATGATTTGCAGTTTTAAATGGAAATCCAATTTTTTTAAAAATTTTGGTTCATCCGTTTGTCCTTTCCTAACTACCTCGTTAGAATGTAACTAGCATAATAACTCAATAAAATGGGAGCACAATACCTTTGGCGATAACACAATTCACCCAAAATTCCTCAAAAGTCTGATCAATCCATTCTTTTTTACAACTCAACACATTCAGATAATGATCCTTACATAATACTCTAACGTCAACTGTGCGACCTATGCATCGGAATTATCAACCGGGCAAATAAGATTGTGTTTCACAGATTTCTCTCATTCTACTTGACTGTATATAGGATTCACCAAAATTGGGTGTTACAACTCTCCTCCCATTAACAAAATTTCATCTTCGAAATTTTCTAGTCCCAAAGAATACAAAATCTACTAATAACTAACCATCTGCGCCAAATGCATACTAAGAGATGAGTAGTTTCGAATTTCAAACGTCACCCCATAAATTTCTAAACTTTACACTTACCTCTTTTTGACAGATGTAAATTTTACATTGGAGAAATCCATCAAAATAAACTTCTTGCGCAAGTTTGTTTCTATAAAACTTGTACTCAAATACGTCATCAGTTACTTTTGCAAAATTGATCGAAACCCTATTCTTCCTATCCTAGACGTTACTGCATTCTTCATCTTCCATTTCTAATTTTCTCAAAGGTAACTCATTTCTTCTTTCTTCTTTCTACTTTTAACTTTTTATTTCCAACATGAGAATAACTACTATCCAAGGGAGGGATCGTGATTAGACTTTTCAAACCATCACTCATGAGACTCCACCATGCGTGGAGATTGAGATGTGTATGAAGAATAAATAAGATTCCTACCTCTACAGTTAAGAGAATCTTTCTCTTCTTACCTTGATTTTGATTCCTATGAGGATCCTATATCACTTATGGCTCAAATATCAAATATCATGTCTATCGAACATGACCTTTGGAGTGAGGCCTTCAAGAATGCTAGTGAACATTACAAAAATAAGATGACTATTTTAGAGAAGACTGTAAAGACTGAAGAAGATTCTTTGGTTGCACTTCCCCAAAAGTACAAGATTCTTACAATCTGATTGAAAGATTGTATGTTCAAGTCAAGACTCTATAGGTTAGGCGTAGAGATATTCAAAACAAAAATGAACAGCTAAAAGAGGAGGTGAATCAGTTGAACTGTGAAAAATCTATTTAGAAGAGAAACTTAAAGCTTTGGAAGAAAGTCACACAGCAGAACTGGAAAACCTACGCTGCTTTCATGAAGAGACCTTCAAGAAATATCAGGAGGATACCATAAAAAAATATCAATAATGCTCTACAAAGTGGAAATCAAACGTACTTCTAGTCACCCAAGTGGCCACAGTTCCTTTAGAGTGGAATATCAATGATCCTTAGCTTCGTCTCTCCTGGCACAGACCCTTACTACTCACCTATAACACACAAACACAGAAAAGTTCACCAGAACTTAGTGAGTATTTTAGTATTTACCTATTGGATAATTGTACACAGTGCTAGTATTTTAGTCTTTTAGTATTTTAGTATTTTAGTGAGTATCTTGGTGTTCTCACCCTTTAACCTACCTCTGGCGAATGCCATTCTTTTTTCCCTTTTTTCGCACACCATAGATATTATATCTCATTCAGAAGTCATTTATTTTCCCTTTGAATTATTTGACACATCATTTACATTCTACAATTGGATCTTTCATAAATCTTTATCCATCTCTTTTTCAGGTTACTATTGCATACATAACTCTAAGCTATCATTTTACCACAATTCATGAATGATCATGTGCACAGATAGCATATACCTCATTCAAATATCAAATTTGGAATCCTTACTCAAAAAAAACTTTTCTTCTGTTAACCCATCACCTCTCTATATCTCTTCAATTAATTATAAACAATTGAATCATGGTCATGTATATATTTTACTGTTACCCATAGAGACAATTTGCCTTATTGATCTTTCTAATCACCTTTGCAGACCATACTGAATGCCTAAAGCGATTAAATATAGAATCTACCACAAGAACCATTCCTTTAAGGTACACCATTTAGAGCCTTACTATGATACACCGCAAGGATACTTTTTCAGAGTTCGTCATGTAAGTCGTTCCATTAGAGTTCACCACAAAGACTTATCTCTCAAATTATTGTCACAAAGGCTATCATTGCAGGGTTCACCACAGAGGCGATCCCTTCATCATTTTCCACAAAGGCTTTCCTTTCACAGCATGCCACAAGAGAATTCTTTTCATATTGCACCACAAATGCATTCTTTTCCTGACGTGTTTACAATATGAATTTGCCTAAACGTACATTTCGATAGGTTTGCCCACCATCGTCCTATGACATGCAGAGAACCCCATCGGGTAATCACCATCCTTTAATCCCTTTCGGAAGGTGCCATGGCCATGGACTTTTTCCTTTGAGAATTCTTGTTTAATATGTTGTAACCTCAAAAATATAAAAAATTACAAGAAAAAGGACTAAATTGAACTTACCATGCAAGAACCAAAAGGTTTAAGATTTAACAATGAATTCCTTACGTTTCTTTGGTGGTTTTCATGGAGAAGGGAGCATAATAAAAGATTAAGACTATTAATTTTAGCTTATATATTTATAATTAAATTACTTAGTCTTAAGTTAATCTAATTAATGTTAAGCACGTTTAACAAATTTAATGGCTTACAACTAGCCTCCACCACTAGTTTTCATAATATAGAGGGTCTAATTGCTCAATTGGTCTTTCGGTTAATTTAAAATACATAGCGATAAAATTTTACCAGTTTTACAATTTAGTCTTTATACCTTAATTAACTACCCATTTGACAAAATTAGGGGATCAAACTTTAATTAACCTTTTTACTAACCCCTTAAATATTCAATAATAATATTTATGAACTTGAACACCGAAATATGGGGTTATAAAACTGCTATTTTTGACACCACTGAAAAATAGGATGTTATAGGTATACAAATTGAGATTATGAAGTTATCAGACAATATTGAATGGATTTTTGGTAACTATTATGGACCTAATTTGAAATAAATTGTGTGTATAAAAGGAAAATAAAATGAGTATGACACCAAACAAACTCTCAAGAAGATAATTGAATGCCTCTACATTGAAATGAAGTAATAGTGCCATGAAACCATTAGATTAGATTTGATAATTGAGATTTTTTCTAAAGTAATTATGTCGATATGTCTCTTTGCTATGAAGAATTAGTGACATTGACATGCCATTGTTGTAATGAGAGAGTTTGATGATCATCTTTGGAATGTGGACTAAGGATGTTTAGGTACTTGTGGAATGTGGATAATGACTCTTCTAGGTAAATATAATGCTTGGATGAAAAGCTATTCTAGAAATAAGGATGTAAGTTTAAGTCTACCAAGAAGTTATGATTTTGAGATGAAATTAATTCGTGATATGACATTGCAAGGATAAAAGAAGAATTGATTTCATGCATATGGATTTAAAGTGTGGTATTATAAGTACAAACTATAATATTTATTTTAAGAAATGTGTACAATAAGCGGTATGATACTTAGCATGGCGATTTTACTACAAGGTAAGCTAAATACAAGAAGTTAAGTGAATATGATTTGTTATAATGTCTAGGAAAAAATCAAATGTACTTGATATTTTATAATGACCCAATTTTTTTCAGTGTTATAAAACTCGATTTGAGGTCGATCATTTAATTAAATCTAATGGGTCAAAAAATTGAATTGAATAATTAGGTATTGAATATGAAACTGTAGGGTCGAATTATTAAGTGGAATTAAATCTGATTGGTTAGTAATTATAGTACAATAATTAATTTGTATAAATATAAAGTGAGTAAGGTAAGGCCTAAGGCTTGAAGTTGTAATTAATCCAAGGGTCTTAATGAGATAAAACCATTATTTCTAATGGTTAGTGGCTAAGTATGATCTTAGCCGTTAACTTTCCACTAACTTTTGCTATAATAAATCCTAACCATTGATTTATTTAGAAAGGTTAATTACAGTAGATATATTAATTAATTACACACGCACATATATATAACATGAAAATGGGTGAGAGAATTAAGTAAAAGCCATCATCTATCATATTTTCTTTCTACAAGTTCTTGTCCATTGTTAGAGAATAAAAGAAAGAAATTAGCTTAGGTTCTTCTCCAATTTCAACTCATAAATTGTAAGGTAAAAATGATCCTCCTTTGTTGAATTTTTATAAATTCTTAATCATCCAATCTTGGGTTAGAAAACCCAGGTGTTAGTTTTTTCTATTACTAAGCTTTGAAGAAATTACCATTGTTAAGTTGTAAGAAAATTGACGCTTGGAATTGGGGAAAATTATTAATGTCAAGTTAATTATGCTAAAAACATGTTAGTAATTAATGGGAAGTGTTAGTTTTAATTAGAATCAAGTTTAAGTTATAATTAATTTTGTTTCATTCAGGACCTAATTGTACGAAATAAAAACTTTAAGGTACGAGCGTTTAAAGTGCATTTCATATTAAAATTGTGGCGTGTTTATGTTAATATATGAAACTAATAAATATTCCTAATTGAATTTTATCATACATAGCTAAAGACGATTTCGAGACGTCTCGGGTTAAATAAAAAGATGAAGCCATATACGAGTAATTGATTCCGGTTTGTGCTCTCATAATTTGATTTCGGTTTTTTTCTTAAATAGTTAGTTTCAAGCGAATAAAAGCATTATCAATTGTGAAGTCAGGTCATACGAGTTTGACTATTCAATTTTGTTTGTGATTTGTTGAAATATATATAATTGTGCTTGAGATTATGATATCAAAATATGGTAATGATATGTCATTGGATTACAATATGTTTGGATGAATATTTAATATTAAATTTTTCCCTATTAATGATATCAGATAAAGTTGCGGGTATAATTGGCATGCCATGGGATCCATTATTCAGGGGTACTTCAGTTTATATCGATGAGCACTGGGTACGTATTACTTCGGACATTCCAATAAGCGCTTGGTGCATATTACTTCAAACGTACTGATAAGAATTTGGTGCATTTTATATTGGTTTGATATTGGTTTAATTCGCGTACCGTCCTCGATTCCTAGTCAGTTAATAAGGGCCATAATAATAATATGGATGTCAACTATAGAAGGAAATTGATTATGTTATAAGCATGGGAATTAAGATAGATTTGTATTATGTGAAACGAGACTTGAGGGTGAGTTGTTATTTTTGATAACTGGTAATGTAAATCAAATGTTCTGAAAGTGTCTTTAAACTGAAATAATATAGGAACTTACGTAATTTGAGAAATTAAGTAAAGCTTGTTTATATGTGATATGATGACATTTAGTTATGTACTTCATTTAGTTTAGTTATATCAATATATATATCGATTTCAAATTATGTTAGCACCACTTAGTATGCAATACTCAGCGTACAATTCTGTTTGCTTTTGTGTACAGGTATCGTACAGGTCAGCAGATAAGGTCGAAGGCATCCAAGACTCAACAACTTAGCTCAAACCAAGTTTATGCTCACTTAGTATGCATATAGTTTATCATATGTGCTTAGGTTGGGTGTTATGTTCTAAAAGTCAATTTGGATGCTTCTTAGTAAATTTTGATAAGTGGTTCTATAAGTTTATATGGCAAACTTTAATGCTTGATATGGTAAGTTAAATATTTACATTTAAATGTTGTTTAGTGTAATTAGCTTTGTTAGGTTTTGATGTGTTGATTGTCAAGTTTTCAAGGTGTATAATCATACTGAGTATGTTAATTTGATGCGTATAAGTTTGAAAATAAGTTAGTATAAGTTTAGGGTGAAAATAGGTAGTAAATTGCATGTTTAAAAGTGTGCATTTTAGACGTTCCAATGATGTTAGTGTCTCGATACAACTAGAATATGTCTTGAGACCACAAGAAGAAAATTTACCATTTGGAGTATTTTGTTAGCTTGAGTCTTTCAAGACAATCTAGCTTTAGTCTCGAGATAATGTGGCCTTTGGCTCGAGACAAGGGAACTTTGTAGTTAAAATAGTCTTTCCCTATTTCTTGTCTCAAGAGAAAAACCCTATGTCTCGAGACAACTATACATCGAAGAGAAAATAGTGGAATAAGGGATGCTTGTCTTGAGACACACTATTGAGTTTTGTGAATTGAGTTTGGATTCGAGTCTTGACTTCATATTTGACCTCAAGTAACTCGAATATGTGTTTTATAAGTTATTTGACATCTATAATGCTTGATTGTATTTGTAATTGAAAATGTTTTGAATTATACCATTGCTATATGTTTAATTATTTTGTTATTTGATGAGATAGTTTGAGTTGCTTTGGCAACATAATGTGATATCACACATTCGAATCTGACGATATAGTCAAGTGCGGGGTGTCATAGATTTAGTTGACCATTTTGTGTGTTAGGAACTTCTAGAAGAGTTGTTCTGTAGTGATGTCCAAAATTAATAGGAAGAGTTCAAACAATAACCTTATGAATGTTGTGGAAAGAAATCAAGCATTGAAGTTTTGAGAGGTGGCATGAAATTCATTTCTGGTTGGTACACACTTATGGTATACTCTTATATTTTTTTGTTCATTTTTGTGGCTGATTAATAGACTCGAGCCAATGTTGGTATAGAATAGGATCACATGTATTGACAAGGGAAACAAAAAGATTAAAGATCGAACCGTTTTATGTTTATTAATTACATTTTCAGTTTTATTAGTTTAGATTAATTTTTTTGCAAAATAAGCGTTTATATCCAATTTTTAGTGTGTTGGTGACTCGTAAGGTCAATTCAGGCCTCAGGAATAACTAATAGGCTATTTGAGTGTGTATGGTGGCATTTCATGCCAAAGAACACAAAGGACGACGCTAGTGTCGCGACTTTAAACATCAAAGCATCCAGGGTTGAAATAGGGTCGACGTCGCGATGTGGGAACCCTTGATGTCATGATGACATGACCAAAACTTGGATATGCAAAGCTACGTTTTGGAAGTCGTCGAGCGTGTATTTGTCTATTTAAAAACCTAATTAGTTCAAGGACATTTTAAGCACTTAAAACCCTTAATTGTAGCCTATATAAACTTGGTTATAACCTCATTAAAGAGGAGTCGACCTAGTGATTCCCCCTAGGGAGCTGTCAAATAATATTTTCATACTTTTTAATTTTCAATTCTCTTTAGTTTTAGTTTAGTTTTTCTTATGTTCTCTTAGTTTGAGTCTTTCTATTTCAATGTGAAGACGATTGCGAGCGGAATTTGTTCCAGAACTGTACTTCCATGCTTCCATTATATATTTATGAGCATTCTCTTTTCTTTTATTATTTTATTCTATTATTTATATTTCATTAACTTGATCAACTAACGTTTGTATGAATATTGGGATAAATTCTCGTGCTTATTTTATATCTTGCATGATTCGATTATGGAACTAACTAATTGATTAAATTACTATTTCTCCAAAATTGAGTGTTTATTAAAGAGTACTTAGTATATTAAGGAGTGACACTCCTAGTAGAATGTCTAGACATGTGAGATTGAGAGGGTATTCTGTTGAGAATAACTTGTGCCAAGCAGTGAGACTGAAAGGGTATCTGTATTCTTAGGAAGAGACTGAAATGGTGACTTAGGTGGTAATCCTTAGTTAAGATGAGACTGAAAGGGTATTCATAGCTAAGGTTGGTAAATAACTCAGTTGAGGGTAATTAGCAATTGAATTGATAATTCAGGACTTAATCGATCATAGGCCAAAAACTCGCATCATCAACACTAGGAATAGGAGAAGTCGATAGTTTAACTTAGGTAGTTTTAGTTAATTAATTTTCTTATTTTAGTTTAATTTAATTAGTTAATTATTATTGTTTTGGAATTACACTACTAATTCATAACTCGACTAGATTACTACTTATTTTCTGTAATTAATTTAATAATAAATTTCTTCATTCTACAATCCCTTGGGTACAATCTTCAGAATATTTTTCAAGTGTTTCGTTGTAAACAAACTATATTACAATTTGATCTGTATACTTGTGGACACTATTGTTTTATTATTTATCTTTTTGCTATAATATTTCCAGTCTAGACGTTCGCACATCTGGCGGTGGTCAATTATAAGTTAAAATATATTTTGAAATTGAATTTTTATGGTTTGAAATATATGGACATGTTTATGCATGATTTTAAGTGTTTTTGGACTAAATTTCAACTTTAAGGCCCAAGGTTCAGTACCCCTATCAAGGTTATTACACCCAACTTAGTAGAATGCCGAAATAAATAGTATAGGAATCTAGATACTGATACCTAGCCCTAGGTACCAATACATAAGCCCTGGATATGGCCACTATACTGTTTTGGCCGTTTTGAGCCATCTAAGGCTTGTACTTGACCCCGAACACTTTTGATGACCCAATAACTGTTTTAAAATGGTTTTAAGTTTATTTTAAAGCTTTCAAAATATTTTTATATTATATTTATAATTTTATTTAAATTTTTTGACAATTTAAATTTCGATAAAACTCCTATTTCCTTCAATTTGAATAACTTCGTTTTAAGCCGATAGGCTTTGAACAATTGTTTTATGATTAAGATGTGCCTATATTAGTGATCAATAAACATAATTGGTTTGTAATCAAATTAAATCTTTCTAAACTTTGCTAATTTGTTTTAATGTGCATTAATACAATACGAGATGATTATTTTTATAAAAAGAAATTTTTTTGTTAAGATTGATAAGTATTTCAGTAGCTCCTATTCGTATTGTACATTTGGATGGATGTGGGATGTTACACAATTCAACTCCCCCATTATAAATGTTTTTTATTACTTTAATCATATTTTATAATTACATTAAATTAAAAGAAAGTAATGGAGATAATTTTTTGGATGAAAATAGCGGCAAAATAAACACCAACCTATTTCATATAAATTAAATTAAAATAAAACTTTAAAATCTTAATTGAAGAATTTTATTGAAATTGTGTTACATATTGTGCTTTCTTTTAACGTTTTAAGAAAAATCTATTCTTAGATTAGATTTTCTTTTTCATAGAAAAGTTCATCATTCTTGAAATCAACATTTATTTTTAGTATTATTTATAATTCAAAACATTTATTCTAGGAATTTATTGTGCTTACATAAATAAAAAAAGTTGTACTTTCTCCATTTCTCCATTTTAGTTTATGGTTAAAATATGTGTTTGTCCATGCTGGTTTGCTTTATATTTTTATAAGCTTTGAGATTTTAGTGTGTATAAAAGGTCCATAGTTACAATGCTTTGTTGTTTATTGTTTTACCCTTTTTTTGTTGATAGATTTATTTTGATATTATCATCGTAGTTAGATGTATTTTTTCAATTATGGTTTAGTGTAGGTTTCATCTTTTTGTTTTGTGTGTTGTCTTTATTTGTTTTCTGTTGTTGAAAATTGATTTTTTTTGTGGTGAGGGTTTTTGTGTAAGTCTACTATTTAGAATGTTTAGGTTTAGGATATTAACCTGACGTGATTTTTAATATATGTATGGGATATTGTTGACCTAGGGTAAGCCTATGGCGAATATGGAACTACTCTTTTTGAATGGGTGAAAGGAATAGTAGGCCATGGTGGTGACTAAAGCTATTTGTTGTATTGATTATAATTATTTTTGAGTTTTTGGTGGTCTTATTTCTATTCAATTTCAATCGTTTTTAGTATTTGATTATTTGATTTCATATTCAATCTCAATTGTTAGATCAAGAGTCGTGACATTTAATTTTATTTATTATTTTATTTCATTTTATGGCTGGTGGTAATGTTAATTATCTATTTATATCGATGTATATTTAATAGACCATATTGTTTGCTTATTAGTGCCATTTTATTTTGTAGGTACAAAATTGTCATTATTTTGAGACATAAACCTTTGCTAATTCTATTACTCAAAAAAATGTTGACATGATGGAAATGAGACTCAACGTACCCTCGATAACTCAAGTAATAGTAGTTTAGAAATGCCAATTATTGCATCCACAGGTTATATGATTTCAAAAAATATATACCAATCTTTTATTTTTGTTCGATTAGTATATATAATTATTGTAACAACCTATACCCGACCCAATCGCTGCATTTGAGCCATAATGTGTCACATTCATTTTCGGGGAAACTACCAATAAATCACAATCCAATTCACGACTTTAAGCACTAAACTATAAGTAAAATTGGTATATAAAATGATAAATATTCATTTTTGGGTCTTATACAAGCTTACAAAAGCTCTAACGCCAACCAAAGGTCATATTAGGACTAAACTGTAATGTTTACAAAATTCCAGGTTGACGTCGCGACGTAGGTGGTTCCTCATCGCGATACAACATACTGACTTGGCCTCTTTGCAATGACTCGTGCTCGACGTCGAGTCCTAGCATGGTGGCTTGATCTTTTCGCAATGACAATTGCTCGATGACACGATGTGACATACTATTTCTGCATGTTACTAAATAGACATCAACATGCAATAAGAAACCAACCAATTTACAAAATATAACACATTTTTAAGCCAAACTCATATCTCTAATGTGTTCAATTTCAAATCATAGAACCTTTCAAACATATATACATTTCATCACTTTCATCACTTTCATCCAAATACCTAAGCTATTTCACTAAACTAACCATTAAACTACCTTGCATAAAAATACATGCATATATATATACATTACCATTTGCAATAGTAGTCATCTCACATTTTATACCTTAGCCAATATTGTGACAACCTAAATTGTATAAATCAAGCATGTTGTCACTTTCAAAATACCAATTCCAACTCCAAAAGTTCATAAGTATCACACTATGAAAAAAATTGACTCAACTTAGGTACATGCCATACTTAAAACAAAACGGAATTATACAAACTTTGCTGAGTCGGGGATCACCTCCTGGATGTTGGATCTATAGTTCACACTAATAGGAACCTACTATAACTATGCATGGAGAAAACAAATTGTACGCTAAGCGAAAATGCTTAGTGTTAATTCCAAGACTTAAGATAAAATAACATATGCAATAGTAATTTGTCACAAGATATATGATATCAATGATTATTCAAATATGTTCTATGATGTCAAATAATTCTATTAACATCTTCATATTGGAGCATGCCACAAAAATAGTAAAATCAATTCAAGTCACTTAAAAAATACCTATCTAAAAACCATTCCTAGTTTCACTAAATTCAAGTCCATTTTCCTTTAACATCAATATATCATTTATCCTACCATTCAATCACTTTCTAGAGTCAATAGACTCATTCATATTCACTTGGCCCCCAAGGCTCGTTTTCAATTGATTCATACAGTAGTTTATACACCTTATCTGTCTTAACACACATATAAGTACAATATATTAATTCATCAACATTCTATAACTTCTTATACTACTTTTGTCATCCCAGGTTGGCCAGCAACGATGACTTTTGCCATCAAAACTCATTATACCATCTCGGGTGGCTTAATAATGATGGTTCGTTCTATTAAATAAATTATCATCCTAGATGGCCTTAAAACAATGTGTTACTCTAATTCAATATTCTACCATCCCGAATGGCCCAACAATGTTGACTTTCACTATGCTAACATTTTACCATCTTGGATGGCCCGAAAATGATGGTTCTCAAAATTTACATATCCTATTATCCTAGATGTCCTGACAATAATGACATTCAATATCTAAACATTCTACCATTCCAAATAGCTCCACAATAATGGTTCTCACTATATACACATTCTACCTTCCCGGATGGCTCAACAATTATGATTTTCTACCTAGGGTATGCCAACTAATTTGACGATACTCGAGTTCTTAATAAGGTATCATTGAATCAGTAAACGTCATAACCACATATCGTAGTTTAATCTCATCACCAATTCATCATTTTATCACATCATATAGTATATTTCAACACAAATTCATACCAAATAACACATATCAATTTAATCATACTATTTTCCATTCTATTCAATTTAGTCCCTATCTCGAAAATTCTATTTCAACAAAAAAAATTCAGTTCAAATAACCTTTGGTAACTCACTTCAATGTTATATCATGCAAAACATCATAAATATGCAACAATTACATTGATCTTGAATAATAGAAATACAACTAGGGTCCTTTGTCACTGAACAGTTAATTCGAGTCAATCTTGCACTTAAAGAGAAAGTTTTCTAGGAATTTTAAGATTTTATATTATGCTTTCAGAATTTAGGTCATACGATTAGAAGTTAATAAAAATAAGTGTTTTTATACATTTTCTGCTATTTCAATGACTCGTAAAGCTAATTTGGGCCTTGTGAGTGACTAATGAGCTAATTAAGTGTGCAAGATACCAATTCGGGTCCAAGAATATAATGAGGATCGAGTCGTGAGACAAGGAGCCAATAAGCCAATGAAGCAACCAAAGGCTTGGAACACAGTCGACGTCATGACAAGGAGCTACCTCTCATAATGACAACGCGGTGAAGCATGAAAAGAAATACACGAGGGTGATGTTGGGATGAGAAGCATTCCTATGTCCCAACGATGCAATGATGGCAACTAAGATATTTCTGATTCTCCTCATAACACTTTTGGGGATATTTCAATATTTAGACCCTAACTTTTAGCAGAATATTTTATTCATTGGTATCTAAGTGTATCTCAGGATGCTTGGTCACCAAGTATGCCACTATATGGCAACCTTAGGATCACTAGGATTGTAAGTAGTTTTAGGCCTAGACAGTTTTCTATTCAGTTTAGTTTTCTTTTCTTTTTTATGTTTGTGTAATTAGAGCTTTTCTATTCTTATGTGAAAACACTCGCGAGAGAATATTGCTCTAGATCCACGCCTTAATATAATATTCATGAGCATTCTCCTATCTTTTTTTTTCTATTTTGTTATTTATATTTCGTTATTTCAACCGATTAATCGTAGTGTAAATATTAGAATAGATTATTGTGTTTATTTCATATCTCGCATGATTCGATTATTAAACTAATTTATTTGTTAAGTAATTATTTATCTGAAATTATTTATTTATTCAAAGGTACTTAGTATATTAGGGAGTGATGCCCCTAATAGAATATCGAGACAGGTGAGACTGGAATAATTATTTATCTGAAATTATTTATTTATTCAAAGGTACTTAGTATATTAGGGAGTGATGCCCCTAATAGAATATCGAGACAGGTGAGACTGGAAGGGTGACTTAGGTTGTAATCCTTAGTGAAGATGAATCGAGAGGGTAGTCATAGTTAAGGGTGATAAATAACTCAATCTAGCGTAATTAATTATCTAATTAAATAATTAGGGAGTTAATCAATCATAGGCCAGAGGCTCGCATTGTCGACCCTAGGAATAGGAAAGTCTATTAGGTTAATTTAGGTTAGTTAATTTAATTAGTTTAATTAAAATATTAATTTGGATTTGCACTAATAATTCGTGACTCGATTAGATTAGTAATTATTTTCTATAATTGAGTTAATATTAATTTCTCCAATCTACAACCCCTTGGGTACGATCCTCGAGATACTTACCGATATTCTATTGTAACACAATACTATATTACAATTTGACCCGTATGCTTGTGGATACCGCTGATTTAATTTCTTATATTTTTGGTGTGATATTTATACTATAAACAATAACACATTTAGAGGCGGTCAATTACGTGTCGATAACTCTCACTTTTGCTCTCCCTCTCGATGACTTAGCATCAATGTTAGCTATGAAAAATTATAAAACATATATCAATATAAATTTCCAACTAATTTACAACCAATTTTTAATTCATGCATATTTTGTAATTTATTCAATTTAGTCCATAAAATTCGGACAAACATACTTTCGATTCCTAGTTTCGGATTAAAATTTGATTTCACATATATTTGTTAGGGACCCTCTACTTTCTATTCCTACCAAAATTTCATAATAGTTTTGTAAAATTAGTTTGGTCCCTAATGTACGAAACTAACAGTTAAGCTAAATTAACTTTACAATATAGTCCTTTTCAAAATCTAAGCTTAAAATCTATCAAATTTAAGCCTAATTATTCAAGAAATCAACAATATCAACTTTCTAAAACTTTAATAGTTTTACAAATTGGTACATGGGCTAGCTAAATCAAGCTCCCATGATCTCAAATGTATAAAATTACAAGAAAAGGACTTGAAATTACCTACTAATCAACGGTCGAATGTTTCAACATTTTCCTTGGTTTTCTTCTTCAAGTTATGACAATGAAGAATGGTGAAAGATGAAGATGACATCTTTCCACTAATTTAACATAATTATAATTAGATAAAACCTAATTAATTTAAATTAATTCATTTTAACATAGTTTAATTAACTTAATACAACATTAATCAATCTTACTAGAATCCCCCATCATTATCCACTATCGTATAATTAAAATGGTTTAATTACCATTCTTGACTTTTGGTTAATTATTATTTAAGTCCTCAAGTCTTTGATGAATTAAAAACCTATAGTGATTGGACTTTATTATTTAGTCCCTAGGCCATAATTAACTATTAATTCAACAAAATAAGTAGACCAATCTTTAATATATTTTTATGTAAGCTCTGTAAATATTCATATTTACTATTTACAGACTCGATTTACGAAAATAAGGTTTCGAAATCACAATTTTTGGTACCATTGAAAATCGAGTCGTTACAATTATAATTGATATTATATTTCTTTAATTAGAGATTTTTTTATATATCAAATGGATTTTCTAGGACGGGGACTGATTAGAAATGTGAAGCACACTAAAAAGAAGGCCAAATGTAGAGAACTCAATATTCAGCTCCCTGCTTCGTATAATAAGGTATGTGGTAAGCATGGAAACCTTTTCAAAGCAGAAGTAACAAATTGCGTTCAACAAATTACATCACTGCAAGTCAATAGATGGAAAGAAATTTCTGAAGATGACATTAAGACAATGTGGATCTTCTTAAAGGTATGATTCCATGTATATTAGTTTGTCATCATTTAACTGAATCTATTGTCTATTATATGATAGGTTCTCAAAAATGACTTAGTTATTCGTCACATATATGATAAGTTTTGAATGATTCCATGTATATTTTTAAGGTAGAGAACACGATATATTAATTTAATTTTGTAAAATTTTTGAAATTTTAGTCAAATAATAACAACAATTCTTTAAGCTTATTGTAATTGCACTTAGATTGCAAAGTTATGTGGCTTAAGTTGGTGTCTTTATTTTTGATAAGGTTTTAGCTTTGTTTTTCTCTTATTACAAAATGTTTCTTGTAATTTTGGTTCTATGTTCAAATGTTTTTTTTATATTAATTTTACCACATGCTTTTGATTATTTGTAGCATTTTATGATTAATGTTCAATTAATAATTTTGTTGATTGAGAAAAAAGATACTACTAAATGATATTTTTCTATAATAAAATTATATAAGAAATATATATAGTTTAAGTTTTGTGTATATTCTCGAATGATGTAGGTTTTAAATATTTTAAATTTATTTAAGCTACATAAATAAGTTATGTCTGAATTTTTTTCTCCAAATTTTAGGACAAGTTTGATTTTTCGAATACGTTTATTCTTTTATGATGAAACAAGTGCAAGTTCAATATAAGAATAGTCATTACCATTTATACCAAAGCTATCTCAAAAGCAATGATCGTCCAAAATATTTGGATCCAAATGATTGGCAATGGTTGATTTCCAATAAATGGAATACAAATAAATTTAAGATAATTTACTTATTTAATAAATTTGAAATTTTTAGCTAACTGCTTGGGGGAAAGGCTTTCTAGTGGCATTTGTAACACCCCTTGCTTGACTCGATCACGGGTTCGAGCTACAGAATGCCACATCCGTTGTTGGAGAAACTACCATAAAATATATAGTAAATATATTATTCAAACATACATTCATGTCTTAAAAACATTCAAAATATGATACACAATCTTTTTCGAATCTCAATCGAGCTTACAAAAGCTCTTTTGTTGACCTGGGCATGAAATATGACCAAATTTTAAATTTTTAAAATTTCAAGGTCGACATCATGATGTCAGTTCTTCCATGTCGTGATGCCGCTAAACAGTTTATCACGTGATGTCACATACTGTCGACCGATGTTGCGACGAGAAAAATTGCTTGTTGAGATGTGGACTTTGTTTTTGGTAAAAATTAGGTCATTTGGTACATATTTCATGCCACCCTTTCAAGTTCCAATTTTGGTGCATAATTGCACAATCTTACTTACATAAAATCATCCTAAACACATACCAAAATATTGTATTTAACCATTTCAAATCAACCAATCCAATATACCTCAATTTGGCATCATAACAAATCAAATCAACTTATTCAAACTCAACCTATTCGATCATGACTTTAGCCATTCAATGCCATCATCTTTACTATAGTATTTCATACTCAAACATACCATTTTAATGTCATTCATAGTGTCTCAGCATGCTACCAAAACATACATATACATATGAGTATTAACCTTCTCAAACTAAAACATCATATAAGATTCAACTGTGCTAACATTCCAAGATAACATATATAAACACCTATGTTCATGCCACATAACCAAACTTTTAAACATTTGAAAGACTATCAAATCAATAATGGGATAGTGTGAGCTTCTAGTCGATCCACTAGACACGTTCCGCAAGTCAATAATCTACAAGGAAAAATGGAGGCAATAGAGTAAGCATATTGAATGCTTAGTAAGTCCATAGGTATTTAAACAAAAAATTACCTTAATTTACAACTAAATATAACAACTAATTAGCTTGACAAAGTTTGTCTAACATAACAAATCACAACAACAAGGTGAGCTTATCACATAATCAACCATAATATCATATAATCATGTACCAATTCAATCCATTTCAACATCAATATCATGTTCTTATTCAATTCTACATTTATCATTCAAACATCAAATTCATATTATACATAGGTATCTTGATACCCCTAGTTGCTTGATTGAACTTGATATATATAAACACGTCAGGTTACCCGTCCGGCTAAACCTTTAAAATGACACCAGGTTATTCGTCTGAGCTAAACTTGTGTCACATGTATCTTCAAGTCCATAAAAAATGTTGGATCTCAGTAATCAATCCGTATCAATGTGCACAAGACCTTTACAAAGTTCATCCAAGCATGTTCAATATATACATATACATTTCTTTACAATATAATACAAATCTCACCTTTTGTACCAAATTGCAAACAATCCAACTTTCATCCAAATGTACACATATTCACAATTCAAATATGTAACAATTTAAATACAATTATACCATATGAACTTACCTAAAGAAACAACAAGCAATAGTATCTTTAAGGACTAATCATAAATTTTTCTTTTCCCTAATTATCCTCAGATTGGTTTAATTTCTGATTTATACAATAATTCGGTTCAATTTATCAATACCAGCCATTTTATATTAGTCTATTATATGCATATACCAGTTCAATTTCATTTTTCAAATGCCCCTTCACTTTTGCATTTTATTCAATTTAGTCCCTAAAATCAAAATTGCAATATCTTTCAAATTTGATCTTCGATTTTGAAATCAATCTCAATTAAATATTTTTAAGACCCTTTATTATATATAATTACAAAAATTTCACCTCAAATATTCCATTTTTACATTTTAGTCCTTTTGACAAAAACTAGCAATTAAACTTTACAAACGAGTCTTTTTTCACTTCTAAGCTTAAAATCTAACAATTTAGTACCAATTTCTTCAAGCATTCATCAATAGAAACTTATAAAAACTTTAACAGTTTTGCAAATTGGCACATGGGCTAGCTAAATCAAGCTCCCACCACCTCTAACACATAAAAATTACAAGAAAATGACTAAATTGAACTTACCAAATTGAAGCCGACAACTTGAAAGCTTCAAAATCCTTTTTATTTTCTTTTTCTTCGTGGAGAAGATGAATAGGAAATGTATATTTTATTTTCATTTTATTTTATCTTTTATACTTAAGTTAATAATGAATTAATCTAGATTAACTTAATTAATTATAATTATGTGACCTTAAGCATGCTTAACTCAAAGTTGGTGGATTACAATTCACACCCACCACTGATTGTCAAATTAAAAAAAGGTCAATTTGCTCAATTGGTTCTTTGAATATTTAAAAATCCAGCTTCGTACAAATTTTCACCTTTGAATTGCTTGAAATTCGCAATGTCACATCAGAATTGAATAGATATACTTCTCAATTTGTGTAGAAAATTTCCTACTAAATCGTCCCACGTGGTTATGGAACCTGGTTCTAATGAGTCCAACCAATTAGCAGCATTGTCACATAAGGAAAAAGGGAATAACTGAAGACAAACAACATCACTGGTTACCTCGTTATATTTAAAAGTGTTCACAATTGGAGGAATCGTTTTAGGTGTTGGTTTGGATCCTCTTTCATATTCCCTCAAAACTCCAAAGTATTTTAGATAATTTGAATTGTATCCATCTTAATCTCAAAATTATTGGCATTGGTTGTCGGTCGTTCAATGTTGCCTCGCACGACATCTAGTGTTGGTAATGCATACTCGCACTAAATCCTTTGAGCCATTAGTAGCTCTCTACGAATTTATACTTGTGGTTCAGGTGGATTTTCAAATAGTGGATTTTCCCGAGGTAAGTCAGCTACCATGGGTGGATCGTTTTGCATTAACTAATGGTTGCGTCTTAAAAATCACCCCGGATCAAAATGTGGCTCGATTGGAGTGCTTCCGCTTCGAGCCATAAACTGACATTAGAGATAAAGAATAAAAATTAGAAAATCAAATTAAAAATAGCAAAAATAAAATAAAGCAAAGAAATCGTATCTATAATTTTCAATTTTCCTATTTATCCTACTAATTGCAGAAAATAAATTTAAATTGAATGCTGAAACCTCCCTGACATGACACCAACAACTTGACTACCTCCAAACATGTGAACATTTAGAATAAAAATCGTGCAAATAAAGTATCCAATGAAATGCAGTATCTGCAAGTGAACATGTCAAATTGTAATATAGTTTTGTGTTACAATAGAACACCGATAAGCATTCTAAGGATCGTACCCAAGAGAGGTTGAATTAAATCAAAAAATGTCTTCTACAGTAGCAGGTCTAAATCGTAGTCACTAAAAAATATATTACAATAATTAAAACTAAAGATTAAAGTCATAGAAGAAAAACGAAACTACTAAAATGAAGTTGACAAATGAAAAACTATCGAATAACATGCAGAAGATTAACTCACTTTAGTGGTTGCAATTAACTTCAAAAATCGAGTTTTATTAGTGAATTAGTTATTAACTAACCAATATTACCTCTCGACCTCTACTAATTAATTAATCAACTAATACTCACTTATCTCTCGACCCGACTTTCTTGACCGGGATAAATCACGATTTACTCGGCAAACTTATCTCTCGACCTCGTTTAACCTAGATTACTTCCTAAGGTCGTCAATCCTAGGGTTTAAGCACACATAAATTTTTACCAACTAATTTGTATGGGAAACCCTCATTCTTCCATTAATCACTCCCACATCCGTTTGTTAATCTCCCTAAAGGACTTAACCACTCATCGATTCAATAGCCATCTTTCTTAAAATAAAAATAATCATGCAAGAACAAAATTTAAATTAAAAGAGAGAAAGATAGAAATTGGTTCGTTTGATAAACTGGATGTGCTCAGATCTGTGAAATCCTTTAACAATGATTGAGATCATATCATCCTTTGCAAGAGAAACATAATGAAAATTATGAAAATACTAAATAACGAAGACTTGGACTCAAATCAAATCCAAAGCGAAGAACAAGAAATAAAATTTTCTTTAAAATAAAACAAAACAAAATTAAAATCCTAAACTACTAAACTAAAACCCTAAAGGACTTGGCAAAAGCTCTCTAAGCTTGACCTATGCTTAACTATTTATAGGAAAAGTAAGCAGCCCAATTTATGTCAAATACAAGCTTCAATCAAATTAAATATAGATTGTGTGGACAGAAACACCCTTAATTAATTGTTGTTCTCTGCTAGACCTGTGTCGTGACACACACTAGGCTATGTCGCAACACACAACTTCGAATGTAAAATCTTGATTTGGCTTGGTTGTGTTGCGATTGATTTCGAACAATTCAGTGACTGAATTGGAAAAATTAAAAGTTCAGTGACCAAAATAGAATGTAGGAAATAATTTAGTGACTATTTCTGTACTTTACACTAAAACCCCTTAATTTTACTATTTTTTTAAAATTCTTATAAGTTAAGTATTTGTTTTTTTTTTTATGAATAAAGAAGGATATCAAAAAAGTATAGATAACAAGATCTCAAAACACCTTGACAAAGCAAATTCCAAGCACCAGCAGGAGGGAAAACAAAAATTTGCAATTCGAAACCCATGTTAAACCCCAGTTTTGCAATAAATCAGCCACTTGATTCGCACTCCGTGAGAGATGGACAATGCAAATATCCCAACCACGTCCGCACTGTTTCAGTATATTTCTAACCAATGCAAGTTATCAGAAGCAGCCTGGCCATCCTTCAACAGCTGGACAGCTTGAGAACTGTCACATTCCATCACTACCTTCTTGAATCCCTTCTCCCAAGCAATGGAGAGACCATGAACTAGCATTAACTCTCCCTCTATCGCAGGGAGATTTTAAGTTATTTATTTAGTAGTAAAAATTAATTTCAATTAAAAATTTATTTAATAATTAAAAATTAAATTTATTATAAATATTTAAAACAAAATATTAATATTAAATTGATTCACGAATTAATGTGTTGATTAATTTCTTCAAATAACACCATTTAAAAATAAAAAATATATTATTTTTAGTCAAATGTGGGTTACACAATCAACTCGCGGATGCATGTATGGATCATCACTTTTAAATACATTTAAAATAAATAGAAAGGTTTTATAAGTGGATTTGATATGGATACTCAATCGTTTTGTTCAAAAGAGCATTGAAGCTTATTCTCCTTCCCAGAAGTTTGATGATTACCATTTGTCACATACTCTCCTCATCACATTTAGAACACCAAATTGTAGACATCCCATTTTTCATGATCTTCTCAACATCACCCTCTTGTAATTCGATATCATCATTTCCCATGAGTTCCATCACATTGGTAGCGTTTTTCATGAGTTTAGTAGTTTTTCAAAAACATCTCCTTCACCATATAGCAATATCTGAATCATCCGAGGGATCTCTTCTTGTAATTCTGTGATTGATTTTGCGTTTCAACATTAATTCTTTCTAATTTTATATTTGATATTCTAATATTTTACTAGAGTGCAATTCATCTTTTTAATTTCAAGTTTAAGTTTATATTAATTATTCTTTAACTGCAAGATAAATAATTGAAAGAAATTATTTAGGGTAACCTACAATAACAGTCACTCAACTATGAATTTTTTTCCTTTCTAGTCACCCTACTATTAGTAAAATTTTTTTAATCATCCAATTATGAAAAGTTACAAAATGATCTCCTAATTATTCAATTTTGTCTTTTTTGTTTTTATCATCAGCTGAGTAACGTAAAAATGGAAACACCCAAAAATTTCAAGATAGTTGGGTAACCAAAAAAGACATAATGGAATAGTTGAGTGGCCATTTTGTTACTTTTCATAGTAAGGTGACAAAAAAGAAAAAAAAGTCCATAATTGGATGACTACTAATGTAGTTTATCCAATTATATATTTCAATAATTTCATAATAATTGTTGTTTTTATTCAATTTTTTTTCTTTTTTTTTTGGTAATGTTGTATTAATGCACCACAATAGAGATATATCCATGCCACACACGCACACATTATGTTCAAAGGGAGTTGCTCAAATTAAATCTTATCACTTTTTCTCCGAAAGTTCAAACAGTTAATTCAAGGATCAAATCAACTTTTCAAAAATCAGACAAAGTATCATGATTTACTTAAAAAAACAAAAAAAGAGGAAGCATTGCTGTAATGGAGTAAAGGTCCGTAAAACTCTCTCTCCATATCATGGAAAAAGTGGATAAGTTGTTAGATTTCATTATTTAGAAGTAATTATGTTTTAACCTTAAAAGAGAAATGAAATTATATATGTTTCACTTCTTGTATGCAGCGATATAACAATAAACCATGTAAACACGAAAATCTGAAAGCTATCAAAATCTATATTTCGTTTAGAAAAACAGGCTCCGAGAAGAAGCTTTGCTGAACTTCAACAGCAAGTTCCTCCAAGCTCAGCTGACATTCTAGACCAATCTGTCTCAAAAAAAAAAAAATAGCATTATGAAATAAGATAAGCCTTCTTCATATCTAGTTATATACATATATGAAGATTAATAGACCACTTATCAACTTCAACCTATATTACTCCAACTTAAGAAAAAGTCTTAGGAGTATGTATCCAACATGTGTATATATATACTCAATATCTTTAAGTTCTTTAAATATTTGGAAGATTATATCCGTATATCCATGTTTGAATATACATTGAACACAAACAGCGGGCATAATAAAGAGTCCATTTATAAAACAGGCTTTCTATTGTGAAAATAAAGTAAATCTCTGAAAAATTCATGTTATATCATATTGTTCAGTATAAGAAGCTAAATAGTTACTATTTTCAGTGTTTTAGTTGGGTGCCCTATTTCTGATGTTTTCTCATGCTTTACATCTTGATGTATGAAATTCAATCTCAAGCCAATTTTGTTTATATATTTAATTTACCCTACTTGACAATGCTTTCCATGAGGAATTTGGGATGAGATCTGCTTCAAATGAACTTATATATGATTAGAAGCACATAATAAATGCATATTGGAATGTAAAGTCTCTTTCTATCAAAATAATAATAACATCTCTCATCTTCTACACATATATTTAACATTGTGTTATATATATATATATTATAAAGCATTTGTTAGTGGCCGGAGAACATTAGTTATTTTTTATTAATCTAATATCCCATTGATAATTAGTTAGAGTTGAAACCATAGTTCATGAATATAATGGAAAATAACAAATTTTCATTGATTATTTCTTGATACAAAGCACACGTGATATTTATTATCAAATTAATTCTTTGATACATTGACAAATTTATGACAAAAAGAGTATAACCCCTAAACCCTAAATTACCAGTAATATATTAATCAAATTAGTACTGAAATATTATCAAATTCGTGTTCCATGTCCCGTATTACTTAATATAATGGACATACCTTTATGACAAAAGGGGTATAAACCTAAACCCCACGACGCCAACAATAGTATCAAATTAATTCCTAGCAAATTCAAGTCCATTAAAACTCTGACGCATTATTTAATGCCGGCAATAACAACTGTGATTGAAACAAATAGATAATGATCATACCTTGATGATAAAGGAGTATAAAACAGTGTCTTCCATGCTGCTGATGTTGACGTGAAGAACCTCGAATGAAAATTTCTCAAGCACAGCTGTTATCTTCAGAATTTGACCGGGTATTCGTCCGCACACGATCTTCAGGACGACGTTGGATCCGGCGATCCTTGCTTCGACATCCGCAAGCGATGAGTTGCAACAAGCACCGACATCTCCCACCGTTTCGAATCCAATGGGAGAATGGTTAGGTTTTGCGGGCAAAGGTAGTGGCCTTGGGTTACTTGGACTAGGGTTAGGGCTTAAGCTCTTCCTTTGTTTCTTCGATTCCAAAGCTTGTAAAACTTGTTGCAACTCCTTGATGAACTCTATCACACCGCCTATGACCGATGCTTGGTCACCCTATAAAAACAAAAAAAAATGAAACCCTAAAAATTAAGAAATTAAGAAAGAGAAAGACAATTAGGGTTCAATCTCACAATCTTGATATCGATCGAAAATAGAAGGAAAAAAACAAGAAGAGTTAAGTTACCCTCTTAATATAGAAACGAGGGGTTAAGGAACGCAAAACTTTGAGATGCTCATTCATTTGCCTTCTCCTATTTCTCTCCACAGCAATATGAGACATGTTCACAAAGAGTTCAATACTCAACTAGGGTTTTTATCTTTTATATATGTATGTGATGGATCTTTCAGCTGTAATGTTTTGACATGAAGTTGTGTTTTTGTTTGGTGGGGTTTATATATATAAGAATATTAAAATATAGTTGGGAAAGTGGTGGCTGATGACTTAGTTGGGAAATAAATGCTGTGGGATGCAGTCTCGTGAGGGTTGCTTTGGTTTACTCTTTAGAAATAAGTGTTATTACGTAGAGCTCACGTTTATTATCTTGGAACAATTACAGGCCTTTCCTCATGTAATTTTGCTCATCTTTTAACTGCCTTTACCTATTTTTCATGCATTTTCCCCTCTTCTTACTACTCTATATATGTCTTTCATGCATGCACTGTCTTTATAGTGAGTAAATAAATTGTCTAATAAAATAAAATAAGCCATGAATGTAATTTATATTACTTGTTTTGTCCACGTGTTGTTTTATGATGACATGTTTTGATTAAAGGGTCAGGAGTTATTCCCTTCATTCTAAATTCTAATAAACTTATCACGCTTTTGACTTTTGGCGATTAAATTCTTTTAAGTACTTATCATTAATAATTTTTTAAAATATTACTTAATACTTTAAATGTAGTAATTTTTAGACTTAAATCGTAAAATGATATCTACATTATATATATTTTTAAGTTGGTATCTAAATTTTTTTATCGCAAATGGTGTCTAAAGTACTATACTCCATTACCTAAAGTTATACCTAAACTATACTATTTTTTTTCTTACAAGAGATGCCTAAACTAGACTTTGTTGCCCACAGTGATACCTAAACTATAGTATATTGTCCAAATTATCCCGACTATTAAAAAATCTTTTTAAGCAATATTTTATAATAATAAAAATAAAATAAATTAAAAATTTTCAAAAAGTTTTTACACTTCCTCCTCCCGAATCATTCTTTCTTCTCTTTTAATGAAATTTCTTTTAAGCTACAAACATATTTATTGAAACGGTCATTGTAAATGCGGTGGTACAATATTCCAGATTACAAAACCAAGGGAAAAAGATCTGCACCTATAAGAGACACCGATCATCCAATAACACCAGGCTTGCACCTATAGAAGGTCATACAAGCTTATCAGATTTGACTTGCAGACCACCCCACAGAAAGCCTTGATTAATCGCCAACAATTTAATAGAACAGACAATTCAACACAGCTACGAATCATTTCGCCTCTCTACGATCTAACAAGTCCCAACCAACGCAATCATAAGTATAATCCCCCTTCATTCTCCTTGGATTTAGTCATTCAGTGCAAGATTTCCTTAGCCAACAAGATTCCATAAAAAAATTGTCTACCTTCCACCAAGGCACATTGTGTTTCGCTGATAATCTTTGGTATAACCCTTTCTTTTGCAATTTCCTCAATCTAGCCACCTCTTTCTTTGGACGAGTAGCTTTATATTCACTGTCAATATCATCAAGAGTACTAACTCCTTGTTAGTATATTAAATTAGTATATTGCTAATTTAATTAGTCGAAATAGTCAAAGTTTGTTAGAATTAACAAACTATAGTTTAGTTTGTTAATAGTCAGTTTAGTCAGTTTTCTTCTCTTGTAATTTGTATAAATACATTCATTGAACGAATGAAAATACAAGTAAAAATTTTACCAAATACACAATTTCCACATGGTATCAGACGTTTAAAGATTCTTCCGCATTTTCTCTGCTTTTCTGCATTTTCTTGGCATTTTCCTGGATTCTTTTTCCATTATGCCTGTTAATTCATCAACGATTGAGCTTTCTGATCCTACAATTCCTATTTCCAGTCCTTATTATTTGCATCCAAATGAAAATCCTTCGCTTATACTTGTTTCACCAGCTCTCAATAGTTCCAACTATCATTCTTGGTCTCGTGCAATGCGTCTTGCACTTCTCTCGAAGAACAAGCTTCAGTTTGTTGATGGAAGCATTACAGTACCATCTGACACTGATTCTCTTTATCCTGCTTAGGAACGATATAACACCATGGTAATTTCTTGGCTTAATCACTCTATCAGTTCCTTCATCTTTAGCAGTGTTCTTTGGGTTAATACTGCATTTGATATCTGGAATGATCTTCGAGAACGATTTTCTCAAGGTGATGTTTATCGAATCTCTGATTTGCAAGATGAGATTTCATCTTTTAAACAAGATGATCGGTCAGTTACAGACTATTTTACTGAACTCAAGATTTTCTGGGATGAGTTGTTACATTTTAGGCCTCTTCCTCGCTGTTCTTGCAATACACCTTGTTCTTGTGGTGTTTTGACTACTATCAAGCGTTATCATGATGATGACTATGTGATTCGCTTTCTTAAAGGTCTTAATGATAAATTTACTGGTGCGCGATCTCAGATTATGCTTTTAGATCCTTTTCCATCCATTAATAAGGCTTTTTCTATGGTGATTCAACAAGAAAGACAGTTCAATACTGGAAGTTCAAAGGTGTCTGTTAATAATCTGTCTTCCTCTGATAATACCTCTAGTGTGAATGCTGTTACTAAGCGATTTGATGCTTCTTCTTCAACTGTTGACAAAAGATGGTGTATTTTCTGTCAAAGGCCTCGTCATACAATTGAAACATGTTTTCGCAAGAATGGTTATAATAATGGATACAGGGCAAAGGGTTAGGCTCGTGTCAACAATGTTTATTCTGATGATGTTGCTGAGCCTCCACCTACTTCAACACTAAGTGATTCCTCATCTAATAATTCTGGTTTTACTTTGACTCAAGAGCAATATTCTCAGCTTCTTGCTTTACTCAAACCATCACCCTCTCCATCCATTCCCTCTTCTACCTCTTTAACCAACAATGTTATCCGTGACTCTCACTTTACTCTTGCTACCACTGAAGGTATATCTTTAACTCCTTTTTGGATCATTGATACTGGTGCTACTGATCATATTACCTATTCTTTATCATCTTTTGCCTCATATAAACATATTAAACCCATCCTTGTTACTTTACCTAATGGTACCAAACTTGAAGCATGTATATCTGGTACTGTTATTTTTCATGAACATTTATGTTTACATGATGTTCTTTATATTCCAGCTTTTACCTTCCATTTGCTTTCTGTAACCAAACTTACTACTACTTTGCCATGTTGTTTTGCCTTTCATTCTAATGTTTGCAAGATACAGGCTCTCCCATCCTGGAAGATGATTGGTACAGCTAGAGCATATCGAGGTCTTTATCTACTTGACTATCCATCTCAAACTTTTACCCTTTCTACTACAACCTTTACTGCTACTCCTACTACAGATGTATGGCATTCTCGTCTTGGTCATCTTTCAGACTCGAGAATAAAACTCCTTTTACCATAAATACCTACTTTACAACTTTTTGATAATTCAGCTTGTAAAACGTGTCACTTGGCAAGGCACAAAAAGCTTTCTTTTCCTGTAAGCAATTCTGTTTCAATAAAGAGATTTGATCTTATACATGATGATATTTGGGGCCCTAATCCTCTTGTTTCTATTAATGGCCATAAATATTTCTTGACAATTGTTGATGATTACAGCCGTTATACCTGGCTTATTCTTTTAAAAACAAAGTCTGAAGTTCGAGAACATATTCAAAATTTTTTCCAAATGGTTGAGACCCAATTTTCAGCCAAAATTAAAGTGATTCGATCTGATAATGGTTCTGAATTTGCTATGCCTTCTTTTTATGCTTCTAAAGGAACCATACATCAAACATCTTGTGTGGAAACACCACAACAAAATGGCTTGGTGGAATGAAAACATCAACATATTTTAAATGTTGCTCGAGCCCTCTTGTTTCATTCTCATACACCTCAATATTTCTGGGGATCTTGTTTCATTCTCATACACCTCAATAGTTCTGGGGATATTCAGTCTTACATGCTGTCTATCTCATAAATAGAACACCTACACCTCTCCTTTCCAACTTTACACCTTATGAAAAGTTTCACCAAACCAAACCAGATTACTCTATTCTAAAAGTTTTTGGTTGTTTGACTTATGCATCTACTTTAAAAGCTCATAGGCATAAATTTGATTCTCGTTCTCGAACATGTATTTTTCTTAGCCTTTCACCTACAGTTAAAGGTTATGTACTTTTTGACTTAGATACCAAAATCATTTTCATCTCTCGAAATGTAACCTTTCATGAACATCATTTTCCATTTCTTCACAGTTCCTTGTCTCCTTCATCACCTTCATTACCAGTTTTAGCTTCCTCTCCTACCTATAATGAACCTATATCAGATTCATCTTCTTCTATTGAAACACCATCACCACCCACAAATACTGAACCACATATTGAACCACCACCCATAAATACTGAACCACATAATAAACCACATATTGAACCAACAACTCCAAATGTAACCCGTCCTACAAGAAACAGACAACCACCTCGTTATTTGAATGATTATCAATGCTCTTCTCTGCAGGCTGGTACCAATCTTCTCCCAGGTAATAATTACTCTCTTACTCAAACTTTTTCCTATTCAAACCTTCCAGCTACACATTTACACTATACTTTAGCCATTACTGCCACTACTGAACCAAAAAAATACACACAAGCCGTAAAACATTTACATTGGCGAGAGGCAATGCAAGCTGAGATTACTGCTCTTGAACAAACTAAGACCTGGATTATTACTGAGTTACCACCTGGTAAGCAAGCAATTGGTTGCAAATGGGTTTTTCGAGTCAAACATAAGGCTGATGGTTCAATTGAGCGATACAAAGCTCGCCTGGTTGCTAAGGGATACACACAACGAGAAGGTGTTGATTATTTTGACACTTTCTCTCCGGTTGCAAAGATTACTACTGTGCGACTTCTTCTTGCTTTAACTGTATCTCAGAATTGGTTTCTCCAGCAGTTAGATGTTAATAATGCGTTCTTACATGGTGAATTGAATGAGGAAGTTTACATGAAGTTGCCCCCTGGATTTGAAGGATCAGACAAGAGCAAAGTCTGCAAATTACAAAAATCTCTATATGGCTTAAAACAAGCTAGCAGACAATGGTTCTCCAAACTTACAGCTTCTCTTTTATCCCTTGGCTACAAACAATCCTCCTCTGATCATTCTCTCTTTGTCAAAAAGGAAAATGATTCTTTTACAGCCTTGCTTGTTTATGTTGATGATATGATATTGGCTGGTAATAATCAACATGAAATTTCTAGAGTTAAGAGTTTTCTAGATCAGGCATTTAAAATCAAAGATCTTGGTGAACTGAAGTATTTTCTTGGTCTCGAGATTGCAAGGTCAACTGCAGGAATTCATTTATTTCAAAGGAAGTATTGTCTTGAGATATTGACTGATAGTGGCTTCATGGAATGTAAACCAGCAAAAACTCCAATGGCAACCAAATCAAGCTCAAAATTGCGAAGTGATGACAGTGAATTACTTGCTGATAATACACTCTATAGACAGCTGGTTGGTCGACTCATTTATCTTACATCAACACGACCAGACATTTCATTTGCAGTTCAGCAGCTAAGTCAATTCTTAGATAAACCAACTATGTTGCATCTTCAGGCAGCTCATCATGTATTGCGCTACTTAAAGAACTCTCCTAGTTCTGGAATATTTTTCTCAGCAACTTCTTCTTTGCTACTTTGAGGCTTTAGTGATTCTGATTGGGCTGGTTGTCCAGAAACCAGACGATCTATAAGTGGTTTTTGTATTTTTCTTGGTGACTCCCTTATTAGTTGGAAAGAAAAGAAGCAAACCACAGTGTCTCGCTCATCCTCTGAAGCTGAGTATCGAGCATTAGCAGCAGCAGCTTGTGAAATTCAATGGTTGCACTATCTACTTGATGATCTTCATCAACCAGTTTCTTCATCAACAAGATTGTATTGTGATAATAATTCTACTTTACAGATAGCTGCTAATCCAACATTCCATGAAAGAACAAAACACATCGAGATTGATTGTCATATTGTAAGGGAGAAAGTTTCAACTGGTGTGATACAATTGTTGCCTTGTTCTTCTAAAGATCAGTTGGCTGACATGTTTACCAAATCCTTGGCTACTGCTCCATTTCGAGAAAATTTGTTCAAGCTAGGCATGTTGAATATACATTCTCTAGCTTGAGGGGGATGTTAGTATATTAAATTAGTATATTGCTAATTTAATTAGTCGAAATAGTCAAAGTTTGTTAGAATTAACAAACTATAGTTTAGTTTGTTAATAGTCAGTTTAGTCAGTTTTCTTCTCTTGTAATTTGTATAAATACATTCATTGAACGAATGAAAATACAAGTAAAAATTTTACCAAACACACAATTTCCACACTCCTCTCGATTGAATATTCTTGCCAACCGCATTTACATTCTCTAATTGTGAAGAGGCATCTTTAGTGTTAAGGTTGTTCTTAAATTCTCCTTATTTCTCTCAGTTCTTAACCCTTCGTTACTGACTTCATTGGAGGATTCATCACTTGTATTAGGAATTTGGGCTTCAAACCTCATCATTGCCCTAATTTCCTATTTGGACTGAAATGAAGCGGACTGTAGCCCATTCCCCATGGATTCTCCATAAGCCCAGTTCTGGTCATCTTCTTCCCCTATATTAGAGGAGTCTTGGATATTTGACTCTATTCTTTGCCCTGAATCTTCAACATAATGTCCAAGATTGTTTAAGTCCTGGGTTTAGATATCATTTTGCGTAATGGAATATAATTTAAGAAAAAGGTTTAGGTACTAATTTAGGAAAAATAATATATAAACTATATATTATTTTAGGTAACAAATATGGTTTAAATATTAATTTGAGAAAAAAATATAAAAATTTTATTTTGTGATTTAAGCCTAATTTTTAAATACTTGACTTTTTAAGAAAAGATTAATTAGTTAAAATATTTGAAATAATAGATACCAGAACTTAAAAATTCGACCTTAGAAAAAGTCAACAGTGATAACTTAATTGAAGCAACAGAAATAATACCATGTGAAACTTGAGGATTTAATCCCTCTCTAATTTACTCAAATTTCAACCCTAAACTTAAATTTTTTTGTTAACTTCGTTAAAGAAATTTGATGTGGCAATTTGTTTTTATGGTAAATAATGATGTGAAATTACAAATAATACAAATATATTCCCATGTAAGATTTAATTTAAAAAACCAAAATTTTTTTAATTTAAAGTGAAAGTTAAAAAATGAATGGTATAGAAGTCCCTCAAAGAATTAAAAAAAACAATTAAGCCCCTCTCATTTTTTTTGCACTTAATTGAACCCTTAAACTGATAATTTTAATAAATGAGACCTTTTAGCCAATAATCACCATTAGAAAATAAGTTCGAAATGAATCTGGATAAATTAATTGTCCAAGTTTATTTGAATTTGGACACCCATTTATTTATATTCATTCTGAAATTATAAAATTCATAAATATAAATAAATTATAAACAAATTTATAAGAATCATTAGAAATTATAACAAATTTAAATCTTTAAAAATGATAAAAAAATATAAAAATATAAAAAAACCATTAAATTTATAATCGTACCATAATCTTTTTCATTTTTTCCTTTTTTTTTCAATTTAAAAGCATTCATTCTTTCATTTAATTATTTCCCCATATTTTAAATTTTGTTTAACTTAGCTACGCAGTACTTACTTTCCATATTCCTATATTTCAATCGGAAATGTCGCATCTTAATTTCGAATATATTTATATGAAAAATTAATTTATTGGAAATACCAATCAACATGTTTGTTAGGTAATCCCTCTTAAAAATGTGTTCTTGAATGAAGAAATAAATAAATAAATAAATAATAATTAAAAGAGATCGAACATAATAACTTCTTTCCTTTGTTTAGTTTTAGTTAATTCATTAATGTTCAATTTATATGGAAAAGATGCAATTCATGTTTTTTTTATATATAAATTTTATTATTTTAATTAATTTTTTAAATATTTTTAATAATTTTAAAAAAAATTAAAATTTTTAATGTTTTTATTCTTCTAGAATAAATCTGGATAATAATTTGTCTAAGTTCATTCTAAACTTTTTAAAAAATATTTTTTTTATTTTTTCTTGAATTTTTTTTTTGCTAACATGATACTATCATATCAGCAACTGGTGTTGACGTAGATTACTATGTCAACATTTGTTGGTTGACGTGTGACATCCATTAATGACCGCATAAATGCTATCATTAATCTTATAGATTGCTACGTCAACATTTATTAGTTGATGTGTAGCATTCGACCATATAAGTGTAAATTCTACAAACAAGTCATTAGATGGTTGTTCCCTAGCTTGTTGAAGTTGCTTGAGTGACTTGTGGTTCATTAGTTGCCTATTCCTTAGATGCTTGTACCTTTGCTGTCTTTTGTGCACTTTCAAGCTTCTTGTTCCGTATGATCTATATCTAGGTAAAATGTTTTTTCTGTTTAATTACTACAGTAGTAGCATAAAAGGTTGTGCTTATTTAATAACTAACTTAATAACATAATAACATAAAACTAAAAAAATTTTCCCATGGTAATGCATGACTCAGGCCTCACAACTCCTCTGAGCTCACCAGTCCTCTTAGGCTATGTCAAAATAAAGGAAATTAAAACTCCTCCAAAAATTCATATAACAATCCCAAACATTATTTAAAAGTTTGAAACAACATTAGAAGTCCAAAAATAGTCTAGACATATTGCCATATTGTCCCAAATAAATAGTAAACAATATTTAACAGTAAAAAATTACATTTAATAGCTCCAACCCACCATTTAGAGCCCAAATTAAACATTACGTACTACCATATTGCTTCAAATAAATTATTAATGAACATTTCATTGCAAAAGTTGCATGTAACAACCCCAAACAACAGTGAAATGACTAAATAGACATCACATACTACCATATTGTTCAAAACTAAATACTAAGCAACACTTAACAACAAGAAACTACATGCTAAACCACAAACAATAATAAAAATTCCCCAACAACATTAGAAGCCCAAAACATATAGAACATACTACCACACTATTCCAAAATATCTACTAAGCAATATTTAACAGGAAAACACTACATGTAACAACTTAAAATAGCAATTAAAAGTCCCAAAATAGACATCACATACTATTGGAAGGAGGTGGAAAGTAATAACTTTTAGGGAAGAAATGAACTCACTTTGTATATATTAAACTTTGTCTTCTTTCACTCTCTCTTACCATGCTTCATCACATACAACTATTTATATAGTAGTTGTAAGTAACTATTGGTTTCAACGAATTCATGTATCCTAGTTAAGTATATGCATGACTACTAGATACATCTACTCTAAATATATTCATTAAACTAGATACATGTAAGTAATGAGCAAGTATATTCTAAAATGTTACAAATTATAATATTCAACATTTCCCCTTAATTTGAACTTTTTTTATTACGCCAAGTTTTCCACACATTCTTTGAGAAACCTCAACCTTGAAAGGTTTTGTAAAAATATTCGCCACTTGATCTTAAGTCTTCACAAACTTAAGCTCCACTTCCTTCTTGGCAATATGCTTCCTGATACAATGATATCTTGTGTCTATATGTTTGCTTTGATCATGGAACACAAGATTTTTCACAAGTGCTTGTGCAAACTTGTTATGAATGCAAATTTTGGTTGCTCTTTCTTGTGGCAAGTGAAGTTCTTTCAACAATCCTCTAATTCAGATAGCATAACAAGTACAAGAAGTTTTTGCCACATATTCAGCCTCACAAGTTGAAAGTGTCACAATGGGTTATTTCTTAGAACTCTAAGAGATGCAACAATCTCTCAAGAAAAACAAAAACGCAATGGTGCTTTTTCTATTATCAATGTCACCAACAAAACCACTATAAAAAAATCATGTGAGTTGAAAGTCATGAGAAGATGAGCAGAATAACCCAAATCCAATCGTACCTTTTAGGTAACGAAGAATCCTTTTAGCAATCTTCCTGTGAGTTGACGTAGGAGCTTCCATGTAGCGGCTCATTACACCAACTACAAATAGGATATCAGGCCTTGTACATGTCAAGTATCTCAAACTTCCAACAAGACTTTTGAAAAGAGTTGAATCTTTCTTTATTCCATCATCAAACTTTGACAATTTCACTTCACACTCCATTGGAGTTTCAACAGGATTGCTATCAAGCTTTTTGAATTTCTTTAACACCTATTTTGTATAACTTTCTTGCGAGATGAATATGCCATCATCCGTTTGTTTCACTTCTAGTCCCAAACAATAAGACATGAGCCCCACATCAGTCATCTCAAAATCAAGTGACATGTGCTTATTGAATTCTTCAATTAAATTCAAATTGTCTCCTATAAAGATCAAATTATCCACATAAAGACAAACTATCAAGATATCTCTACCACCATTTATCTTGATATAGAGTGCATGTTCATGAAGGCAACGAACAAATCCATTGTCTCGAAAATACTTGTCGATACGGGTAACCATGCACAGGGTGCTTGTTTTAACCCATATAGTGCCTTTTTCAACCTTAGGCATTTATCTTATTGTCCTTGGACATTGTATCCCATCGGTTGCTCAATGTAAACTTCCTCTTCGAAGAAACCATTAAGAAATACCGATTTCACATCTAGTTGATGTATTTTCAACTTCATTTAAGTTGCAAAGGAAATAAGCAAATGAATTGTTTCAATTCGGGTAACGAATGAAAAGACTTCATCATAATCGATCCCATGCTTTTGCTTGTAGCCTTTAACAACAAGGCTTGCTTTTTACCTCACCACTTCACTTGTATTCTTCTTTTTCTTGAAAATCCATTTGACCTGGATAGCTTCATGGCTTTTTGGAAGTTCAGCTAACTCTCAATTGTTGTTTTTCTCAATGGATTTTATTTCTTCATCCATGGTTAGTCTCCATCTTTCGTCTTTCACAATATCATCGAAGTTAAGTCGATCACTATCTACAAATAGACAAAACAAGTCATTAATAGCTTTATTAGCATCATACAAGTCATAGATACTTCTCATTTTTTGAGGTCTTTAACTTGAGCTTTCTTTAAAAGTTACTTCATGGATTGGAGTAGGTAAAGATGGAAGAGCCACGTCTTGCACCAGTGCCACAGTGTCTTGTTCTTCCTCGAAATAAGGAAAGAAATCATAAGATTGTTCTTCTTGTGCCTCTAAATTCCAACTTGCTTGTTCATTGAATACAACATCTCGGCTTATAATAATCATTCCATTACTTGTGTTGTACAACTTGTAGCATTTGGAGTTTGAGTTATAGCCAAGGATAACATATTTTGAACTTTGATCTACCTTGGTTGGATACATGTGCATCGACAATGCTACCAAACACCCGTAGATGTCTAACACTTGGCTTTCTTACACTCCGTGCTTGTTGAGGTGTTAGACCATTCAAGTTCTTTGTTGGCGAGCGATTGGACAAGTAAACTGCACAAGATACAACTTCAGCCCAAAATTTCTTGGGCATATTCTTTACCTTCAATATACATCTAGCCATGTTAAGAATATTTCTATTTTTTCTTTCCGCTACACCATTTTGTTGTGACGATCTAGGCGCCGTTAAAGATGACGAATTCCATGTAGTTTACAAAATTCATTGAATTCATTGAAAGTTAATTCGCCTCCTTTATCAAACATTAAAGATTTTATCTCATAGCTACTCTCCTTTTAAACAAGTGCTTTGAAATTTTAAATGCAAAAAAAGTCCTTAAATTTTTGCTTTAAGAAGTAAACCCAAAGTCTTTCTACTATAATCATCAATAAAAAAATAAGAAGTATTTACTTTTACCAAATGATGGCAAATTGATTTGTCCACACACATCGGTATGAACAAGTTGAAGAGGCTCGGATGCTCTTGATGTTGCTTTTTTTTGGAAAGCTTAATGTTGCATGCTTGCCTAGGAGACATGCCTCACACAATTGATTAGGATGGTTAATGGTTGAAATTCCTTTAACCATCTTCTTTTCTCCGAGAACTTTGAATGCTCTATAATTCAAGTGGCCAAATCTCATGTCCTAACACTATGCTTCATCGTTCAAACTAGCCTTCAGTCACTTTGCTTCAATTGTCTTGAGATTCAACATAAACATTCTATTATTCGACATAAATACTTTAGCTGTAACACTTCAAACCTGATCCTTAAGAAGGATCCAACAATGATGTGTCACTGCCTTAAAATAATTATCTTTAAAATCGTATCTAGCGTAAACCAATTTAAACTACAGTTTAAATTAGTTTAAAATATAAAGTATTTATCATTCAAGATTAAATAAGATAATACCCTTTGAAATCCATAAATACTTCATTGAAATTTCATTAGAACCATATGTTCATGATCATGAGTTTAGATACAAAATACATTCTTCAAAATGTAAATTTCTTAACAACACCCCCATACCATGCATAATACAAAATATAAGAAGTCTCACGGCAACGGTAGTCCTTTGGCGTAGTCTTTAGAGATTTCTTTACTTCATCAGCAGGCCTGAAAAGGAAAGGTAACTAAGTAAGTTCAGAGAACTTAGTGAGTTCCAAAGGAAAACATTACAATAGTCACATATAATGCAAGTAAATCTTTCCAACTCAGCACAATCACACAGTTCGCCAGTTGGTGAATACTAAACACAGATAGACTATACGCCGAACACTATTACTTTGGCGTGCACACCACGCCCATGCAATCATACAAACCACCTTCTTCGTGTTAGACACAAACCCTAGTTCAAATTCAGAGTGATATCAATCGTTCATTCATTTTCCTTTGTCATGATTTGCCAATCTGGTTTGCAATAATACTTGCCCTACAAAAGGTTACATGACCATTTTCATGTATTGTGATCTGCCAGTTCAATGCTTATTTCATTGAAGGTAACACCATGAATTCATTTCCACGTTTCAGATCACATTGCTCATTTTAGAAGCAAGGAGTAGTGGCTTAAACATGAATGAAGGTTCTTACATCTTTAACACGGACAGACCAAACCAGACTAATAACGACAGACATCCATCATTCGTACATAAATATTTTATCTTCACAGAATATGTAAACTTACCTTAAATGAAACAAAAACAAAGACATTACACACACATGTAGTAAGAAGGAACTCGCTAGAAAGTGCAACAAGTTCAAACAACAAGACTCTTGCCCTTATCATAAGAACCTTCAAGAGTGTCTTGAACTATAATATAAATAGTTAAAATTATTAGATTTTATACCAAAAAATTAAACAAACTTGTAAGTAACATCATTACAAAACCCATATTCACGAAGTTTACTTCCTTAGACTCAAAATTGACGCTAAAGTATACAACTTAAAGGTCACGTAAATAACCATGAAAATAACCAAAGTTTATCGATATTTACTAGGTGCTAAAAAATGAAGAAGTTGGCTAAATAGAGCGAACCCAAATCTTCGAGCAGACTTCTAGTCTAAGGCTTTTTCGAAAGAAAGGTGTAGAGAAAAATTTGAGAAGAAAATATATATGCAAGAGAAAAAGTACTCAAGCATAATTGTGACTAAGTACTTTCTCTCTCCTCATAAATGTGAGTCTTATTATCCACAGAAGCTGGGTTTAGTGGATAAGTCTCCCACTAAACTCTCTCAATTCCTGTGACTAAGTAGTTTCTCTCTCTTCATAAATGTGAGTCTTATCGACTACAATAAAGTAGTTCTATTCTAACCAATTCTAATTTGTCTAACTAGATTGTTCAACCGGAGTATTAATGTAATAATAAAATAATAAATAGTTCTTAAATTAAAGAGTTAACATAATTGTTTAACAATTAGGGTGGCGTATACTTTTACAGGGGAGTCCACCAAACCACCAAGCTCGCCCAACACAAACTTCGCCCAAAGGCACACTCACAAACTTACATACTTAGTCACAATTAATACCTTACCCATTCATAACTTTCTCTAAACACCATACTTTGATAAACAATACTCAAGCAGTAGGATTTCGCCACACGAGATGTTACATTAGCAACCAAGTTGACATGTTGATCTTTTAGCCAAAGGAAATAATCTTTCATGTGGATTTCATAACCCCGTTCAAGGAGTTGTCCCAAACTTAAAATATTATTTTTTAACTTGGGAATATAGTAAACATAGACAAAAAGGCTATGACCACCATCCTTTAGAGAAATTAGAATGGTACATTTCCCTTGGATTTAGACTTTCGAAGAGTTTCCAAATGAAACATTGCCTTTAGCTTTTTCATCAAGCTTCACAAAGGCTTCTTTGTATCTACACATATGATTGCTTGCTCTATTGTCAAAATACCAGATGCTTGCATCATTGCTTTCTGTATTCTTGAGTGCTAGCAATAAAGTTGGCTCTTCCACATCTTACTGATCTTTAATGAGATTAACCTTTTCTTCATTTTCGTTAGAATCATTTTGGCATTCCTAAGAAAAATGACCAAATTTATGACAATTTTAACATTCAACACTAGACTTTTCATATCTCCTTTTATTCGATCTTTGATAATTACCTCTTCTTCTTCCCCCCGCTCTTCTACGATTTCTAGTTGATGGGCTCCTATTATTGTTGTTGTTATTTTTACGATCACCTCTTCTATGTCTTCCTTGACCATAACCTCGTCGTTGTCCATGCCCACAGCCTCGACCACTTTGGTTCTTTTCTTCTCAGCAATCTTTCAAAGACACCTTGGCTTTAGGAGCTTGTTCTAAGGACTCATCTTATCTCCTTTTGAATTTGTCTTCTTGTGCTTATAACTCACCTATTACTTGTTTAATAGGCATAGAGTAAATATTTTGACTCAATGACACAAACCACATAATCAAACTTTGGAACCAAAGAATGAAAGATCTTTTCAATAATGAGAACATCTTCTAAGGTATCTCCATATCTCCTTATTTGATTAACAATAGCCAACACCTTTGAAGAATAGTCCAAAATAGACTCGGATCCTTTCATTCTCAAATCTTCAAACTCACATTGTAATGCTTGGAGTTGAACCTTCACTTTGTCAACTTCTTGGAGAGAAATTTGAAAAATCTACCATGCTTCCTTTGTAGTGTTAGCATTAACTACTTTCACAAAAATCAATTCATGCAAACATTGATGGATGAAGGTAAGAACTTGTTGATCCTTTTTCCTTGTCCTCGCCAAGACATCCCTATCTTATTGTGACAAAGATGCCTCGTCTTGAGGAAAATCATAACCATTTTGTGTGATCTCTTAAAAATCTTGTGAGCCAAGTAGAGCCTTCATATGGAGGCACCAAATTTCATAGTTATCTTTTGTAAGATGAGGAAATTGAAATGGTAACATTCCAGTGTTGGCCATCTTATTTTTCTATTGAACCAAGCTCTTGATACCACTTTGTTGGAAGGAGGTGGAAGAGTAATAGCTTTTAGGAAAGAAATCAACTCACTTTGTATTTAAGTTTGTCTTCTTTCACTCTCTCTTACCATACTTCATCACATACAACCATTTATATAGTAGTTGTAAGTGACTATTGGTTCTAGCACATTCATGTATCCTAGTTAAGTACATGCATTACTGCTGGATACATCTACTCTAAATACATTCATTAAACTAGATACTTGTAAGTAATGAACAAATATATTATAGAATGTTACAAATTATAATATCCAACACATAAAACAATATTATTTTGAAATAAACACTAAGTAACTTTTAATAATAAAATTTGCATGTAATATCCCCAAAAAACATTTAAAAGTCCAAAATAATAGAATTTTCCAAAATAAATACTAAACAACATTTTATAGTAAAAAACTTGATTTTAGCAGTTTAAAATTACTTACATTTAGTTTTGTGATTCCAATATCAAGTTCTATATGTGTTCTTGATACCTAACTTTGATATTGAGAATGTTAAAACAGAAACATGTTAGTTGTTGGCACAAAATTGAATGATAGCATACATGAAGTTTAGCTTCCCAAAAATTGAGATGTAGATATAATTAGCGGTTCACTATCTTTTTTTTTGGCTTTTGGTGCATTGGTAGTAGCAAAAGAAGACACCTATAAAATTAACTTAAAACACAAGTATAATGCAATCTATATTACATTATGATGGAAACATCAAGCATACATTTAAATATCTAAATTTACATCTTTATATCTTTTTAGACAACCTATCTTGTTGTGCCTCTCTGAATGACAAAAACCACATGTCATACGCCTACCAAAAATTGGTAGACTGCTTCTATTCTTGCTTCTGAGTCACTTCACCTTTTTTTAGGCGACATGCATTCTTTTCTCAAGAGGAGGTAAACATTAAGGTCTTGTGCTTCTTAGCCAAAACATGTGCCTTTTTAAAGGATTCTAATTGTACCGATAAACAGCTAAGTATGTCTATTCATTAAACCAAGAAGACAAGAAAATAAGAGGATCCTTGGCATCACAGATAATAGTAGTGATGGCATGTTGACAAGGAATCCCACTAGCATTCCATTTCGTAAAAGTACAATACTATTGTTGCAACATAATTGTATAGCTTTCTCTTGATTGGTTTTCAACATCAGGCTAGTAAACTTTTTGCTTACCACTCCCTTTCAACTCCACTTCCCATTTACCATAAAGCTTCCTTACATTTTCAATCTTTGTAATGATCCTTAGTGCATAATCAAACTTCCACATGATTACGAAGTCCTTTTTCATCACCAACAGCCTTATCACATACACTCAAATTGTTATAAAAAATTTAGTTTAGAAATCGTTTTGTTGCATGGTGAAAATTTAATAATTTCTGAAATAGAGTGGTTGCATTATTTATAGAAATAAACCCCAGCCAAATTAGTACCTATGCTTTGATTTAGGTGGTCTATTTGTTTCTAGGCTTTCAACCAAAATGATCTTCTTCGCTATTCTCATACATCGGTCTGCTTAGAGTGTGGGCTCTAATTTTACAAACCGATTGCACAGAATGAAAACTTTATTAATATTTAGTAGGAATATTAATGCTCTCAAAGGCTAAATAAGAAAAAAGATGAAGTTGCTCAAAATATAGAATTTATTTAGGAAAATAAATCATTAGATTTTTGTAGAGAATCGACGCTTAAGTAGGGTGTGTTTGACCTAGCCAATGCTCTCTATTTATAGAGAAAATCACAAGAGTCTCAGTTAAACAATGGTTAAATAAATAATATTATTTTAAAAGAAAAATACAAATATTTCCTAGGGCGGCGAGATCTATTCCCTTGGACCAAGGTTGTCGAGTGTTGCCGCCCACTTGTAGTCAAATAAGCATTCAAACATGTCTCTTGTGTTGAGTACAATTATATGTATTATCTGGTCCTTAAACCAACTTATATAATTTTACCAACCTAATAAATTTTTTCTATTCCAAAAAAAGTTAATTAGTTAAATAAATTTTAACTAGTTTCCTAATTAAATTATTTCCTCAACTTAATTTTAATTTCGTTAAAGTCATGACGACTTTACCGCACTAGAACCTATAAATAAATGAATTTAATTATCTTGTTCACTAAAAATGTGATGGCTAATTAATTTAATTCCCATTTTGAACTTCAATTATTTAATTACAACCAATTAAATAATAATTTGAAGAGATTATTTTAATTTATCAGTAATCTCTGTATGGTGAGAAAATGGATTCACCGAGGATAGAGATACATGCATCTATTTATGTAATTAATCATTTTCAGTCATTCATCATATCAATTCAACTACAAACCGTTCAGAATTGTACTAAGCTAGAGGAGGAACCAATTACACATATATAATAAGGGCTAAAATAATTTGTAATTAAGTTTTGACTTTTCGTCTATTAATTACAATATTATTTAGTCATGGGGTCATTCCACTAAAATATCATGACTGAGCTCTCCCTTGTTATATACCATTATGAAAGCAACTAATCAAATGCTCATTCAATGACCTTGTCATATGTATTACCCTCATAAGATATCATTAATATCTTTGAGTTAAATTTGTTCACTCAGTATGATCCTATCTTATCTCATGGTAACCATTACATATTCCTTCATGAAAAAATTAATTACTAACAAATAATGATTAAATTATTTTTCTTAGACTAATGACCCATTACAACATTACTTTTCAATCTATCATGTAATACAGATGAGAGGATATCATTTTTCCTTTATTGGGCTTTGAATTCCACTATTACAAGTGAAGTTATGTTATGCAAAAGTAATATACCCAACGTACCAAATTTTGGCTCTATCACTAATTAAACTCAGACTTATTTAGAATTAAATTAAGCAACACTATGAATGTCATAAGTTAATAAATCTATAATTGAATCTAGGATTTATTCTACTTGGATCCTATACTATGTGTTGTCAGTCTAAACAATCACATCTATATCTATATCTATAGAGAGTCATCCACTCCTGTAACCAAGATAAAGTATCTCCCTAATTGAACTTGATAGATGACATAATAGTCCTTTAATCAACTTGCTCAATTTTGATTAGACTATGGACCATTTAGATTATCTACTAATATAAGTTGTCTTACCGCATTATGATCCAACCATTTAATGCAACTTAATATTAGTTAAACGTTAGATAATTCGTGAGTTAATATTTGCTTATATTTTGCTTTGCATGCAAAAACTGTTGAGAAAATAATAAAAAGGATATTAATGTAAATGATGATATTTTATTAAACTAGTATGTTTGAAAAGTTACAAATACATTTGGTGATATCACAAAACTAAGGGCACTAGACTCATATAGTCTTCCAATACGATTTTGAGTACATCCATCTTTCGTCTATCATCGCCTCTCGTATAATATGATATATTTGTTTGAAAAAGTCCGGTTTGAAAACGGTTTTCTTGCAGAGTGAAAAAATAAAAATTTTGAAAACCAATCCTTTTTGTGATATTTATAGAAATAAAATTTTCCCCTGAAATAGTGCATGTGATTTGAACAAGATAGATCCTAGATGTTATCAGCTTTCAACTGAACGATTTTCTCCACTATTCTCATGCCACAAACCGCTTCAAGTGTGGGCTCGAGCAATTACAAATCAAGCACAAAATAAGAATAATTTTCTTACTTTTAGTAGGAAAGTAAATATCTCTTATAGAAACTGGTAGAATTATTATTCCTGAAAAATAATTTTCTTACTTTTAGAAATAAGTTCTCACTAATTTCGAGCAGAATAACAATATCTCAAAGTTGTATATAACTTATTGTATTTTTAGCCATAATGGTCCCATCTATTTATAGAGAGAGGTAGTGAAAACCTATTTGAATTAATATAATGAATTTAATGCCTATTTAATAGAAAAACCATTCCCCTAGTTCAACTAGGAGAGAGTGGAGCTAATAGGGTGTTCTTCCCCTACTCATATGTATTATGATTGAGATTCGGGCCTATCCTATATTGGGTACAATTATATCTACTTCCTGACCTTTTAACCGACCACTTAATAATATAATCCAATCCAGTACATGTTTTTCTATTTCACAAAATATGCATTATTTATTAAATTAATTTTCCCAATTAAAAATTTTCTCAACTCAAATCTAATTCCATTAAAATCATGACAACTTTACCATAAAATAATTTTTTATGAGAAAATATATTTAGTTTCTACATTCAATGGATTTCATAATGACCAATTAACTTAATTCCATTTTCGAACATCAATTATTTAATTAAATAATAATTTGAAAAAAGTGAGAAACCACATTCATTTCCGAATGTAATCCATTTCTCTAACTTTATCATTTCTATCCATTTTTGTTCATTTGATTCATCATACAATTAATTTCTAGCTTAAACAAGCTAGCAAAGTGACAAATTGGACATATGTGATTATGTCATACCCCAAATTTGGCAGATCTGAGTAGAAGGCAAATAGACGTAAAGGTTCCCTGTTTGGACGCACTATTGTAGTATAGTCCACCACTTTTCAAAATTTTGGCAAGTTAAAATCCTAGCGCATAATTGACCCACCCGTGTAGAACTCGAGGATTTCATCTCGGGATGTTTCTTCGAAATGAAAGAGTGCGCCCATGGGAGTGTATGCTTAAGAAGGGATACACCCCAGAGTTTTTTATATAGAGAACTTATCAAGTGTATGAGGAAACTGTAGAAGACTTAATTATCTTTAAGAGCACACCTTATGAGAATTACCATCAAGGGTATAGTACGCCTGATTTCCTCGAATGTTGTGCAAGGTGGGTTCTGTAATGTGATTAGCTAGGAGTCAATTGAATGGATTGACTACCCGAACAACATCTGCATTGGATTCTCTTTCATATTTCTACCAAATTTTGTAAGGCATTTAAAGGACAATTTTTATATACAGTCAACACTTGTCATGATCCACTAAGAGGAACTAAGTATATATATGGTATGAATGGAACATCCAGATGGATTCTCTTCCTTCTATTCCACACTCTGGTTATTCTTCTTAGACCTAAAATATTCTTTTCTTCTTCGTTAAACTAGAAGCTAAGGTTTTTGGGATAATCGGTGGATGTTTCAATCTCTTATTAAGTCTGATAGCTCTGCATGTTATGATTCTGAAATACTAAGGATGTTAAGAAGCATAAATACAGTAATGAGTGAATAGGAGGCCTAAAAGTGGGGTTGCATGTAATTGATATACTGGTAAACTATCTGTAAACAAGGTTTTACTGGTATTCCCATGTTCTTTTAAATAATTGTTGCTAGTTCGGGGAAGATAATCAGATTTGGAACTCTGAGCTACAGTAAATGTGAGTTTTAGGTGAGTCTCTAACCTGGCTCATGGATGTTAACTCATATATGATTAATTCATATGTTGATGTCTACTCTGATAACTAATGAGTTTATGTGTGTATGATGTATCGTAAGGTTACTGTATGATAACAAATGAGCTATATGAGTTGCTGCATGAATAAGATAATGTATGGTATGTACGCATGTGAAATCAGGTGTGGAAGAGTATGGAATTGTTAGGAGCATGTGCATGAATCTAGGTAAGTGTGTTATGTGTTAAATGAGCAACACAACCGTTTGTGATTCCTCTAGTAGGGCAGGTACATTGTTAACTGGACTGGCAGATCACGATATGAAAATATATGTAAGACCATGTGGTAGAGACCCATGACATCATATGACAATGAGAATACTCATGGTGTTGCCTCCTATAAGATGTAAACCGGACTAGAAGAGCGAGCATGAAATTATATACAAGACCATGAGGGAAAAACCCATGACACCCTTTGAGATAGTCCACTGGGGCAGTAAACACATAACATTCTCTAAAGCCATTGTGGCATTTTCTGTAAAGCCTTTGTGACGTATTTTGTGATGCCTGTGTGGCATATTTTGTAGCGCCCTTGAGGCGAGATCTAGATAATTATTTTATGGTAAAATTAGGGTAAGTTTAGAGACTTCTTTACTAGATAACTATGTGGTAGAGATTTGGATAAGTTTGAGAACATCTCTATTTGGGTAGATTTATATTGAAATTGAATATTACTTAAAGGCATCTACTGAAAGATTTCTCAATAGTGCTTATGAAGGGTGAATCTGCTATAGTAGTCTGTCAGTACAAGTAATTTGGTGTCTTTTTAATTATGAGTAGTTTAAGAGTGTGTCAGATCTAAATTTGTTTACGCTATGAAAGGAAGTAATTTGAATTATCTGGTATTCGCCAAGTCTGAGTGTTTTACGTTGTATATAAAAAGGTTATCTAAAGTATAAGTTGTCTATCGAATCAGAGTGTTCTCTTGATATATAACATGGTTATCTGAGATTCCACAGGATGACTTAGAAGATTTTATCCATCAGAATAAATTGTGATCTGGGTTGATTTAAGACATAATCTGACTGGTAATATGATAGCTATCAATTCAGTATAAGAATCCGCCAAATGTAGGATTTGTAGAAAGTTCATCTTAAAAGATCAGTTAGTATAAGAATTTGTTAAGAATAGTATCTATGAATACCTTATCTTGGGGGAGGTATTCAACATCCGACTGAATGAGAATCCGTCGAAGGTAGGTTATGTATGGATATCCTTCTAAGAAGTGTATTCTTTTTCCGAAAATGAATGAGATATGTATTAAGTGTTGAAGTCTAGAATTTGCTCAATGAGTGAACTATGTGTAGGATGGTTGAGTATGAAAGGTAGCGCATATGTATATGCCCAATATTAAGGAAGTATCTACCAAACACAGTGAGAAAATCCATAATCCTCAAGATATGGAATTCAACAACTAATGCTTCAATATGATCTGAGTTAAAACTTGCTAAGTTTGATTGAACTTACAAGTGTTGTTTTGTGTTGTAGGTTTTGCTTTAAGATAGAGTACACTAGAAGGGACCAAGCCAAGATTGCACCAGGGTAGTAGTTAAAGTTGCATTATTATGCATATAGAGGGTATCGTAGGAGCATGGTGCTTAGTACACTACGTCATGAAGGGTTTGTCTTGAGCAAAATTTTAAGCTGTAACGTCAGGCTGCTTTGAAAATCTAATGTATTCTTAAATGTATTCTTTATTTAATTTTTTTTCTGAAGACATTTAATAAAATAATAAGAAGTATGTTTTAGAAAAATGATTATATGTCCGTTGTAAAATTTTTGCTAAGTGTTTATGTGTTGTATCATTCGATATCTGAATCTGATGATTCAGTTCGAGTAGAGGGTGTTACAGATTAGGTCTCAATTGATTTATAACTAAGTTCCAGCTGATCACCTATTAATTATAAACTCATTTATTCAGAAAGTCATTCCACTATAGTATCGTGATTGAACTGTCCCCAATTACATACCATTACGAAAGCTACTCAGTCAGTGCTCGTCCAATGATCTTGTCATAAGTGTGTTACCCTCATAAGATATCCTTAATCTCTTTGGGATAAATTATCTCTCTCAATATGATCCTATTTTATCTCATGGTAACAATTACATCTTCTTTCATGAAAAGCTAACTACTATCAAATAGTAATTAATCATTCATCACAAAGAAAAACGACCTATGGCAACGTTTACTTTTCACCTATCATGTAATGCCAATAGTCCACTATCCACACAGGATTAATGTATGCCACACTATTTATTCACTCTCCAATTGGACTTGATAGACAACATTTCAATCAATTTGCTCTTGTCCGATTAGACTAAGGACATGTTTTGGTTCGTTCACTAATATAAGCTATCTTTATGTAGTACGATATGACCATGTAATACCGCTTAATATTAGTTAAACAGTAGACAATCAAAGAGTTAATATTTGCTTATAGTTTACTTTACATGCAAAAATCATGAGAGGATAATATACAAAGGATATTAATGTAATTCATGAATAATTTTATTAACCAATCTGTTTGAAAAAATTACAAGTGTACAAATGAATATACTACACTTAGGGCATAAGATCCAACAATCTCCCACTTGCCCTAGTGAAGTAGATGAGTCATATTCTGCATTCCAATGCTCTCAATGTGTTTTTCAAAATCCCTAGCTAGTATAGTCTTCGTACATGGGTCCGCAAGGTTGTCCTTTGATGCAAATTTTGACTATATCCATGATTTTGTCTACCATTGCCTCTCTTGTGATAATTTTTATCAATATGTTTTGTCCTCATGTGGTTTTTTTGGGGTTTAGCTATATCCACACTATTACAGTGCCATAGTTTTTTCCATACCATATATTCGACCTTCATAGTGAAGTCAATAATACAAGTCTGCTTGACACTTCTTCACATTATGAACTGTCCACCTTGGACAAAAACACAACTCAATGTCAATTTGCTTAAATCTTGACACATTTGGAAGTCAGAATCAATATATCCGATATGAGTAAGATCTCCAGAATATACAAGCATATAATCCCTCATTCTTCGTAAATACTTAAGTATATGCTTAACTGCTTGCAGTGTCTTAGACATGGATTTGCTTGATATCGACTTACCAACCCTATTGCGAAACAAATATCTAGACCTGTGCACAACATAACATACATGAAACTTCCTACTACAGAAGCATAATGAACCTTTCTCACATGTTCTCTTTCTTCTATTGTTTTAGGATGGTTCTCCAAAGAAAGATGAAATCCTGATATAGAGGGTTGAGTTCCCTTCTTAGAATCGATTATTGCATAACGTTCCAATACCATGTCTATGTATGAAGCTTATGATAATGCTATCACTTTGTTCTTTCAATCCATTAGGATTCAAATGCCTAGAACAAAATTAGCTTATTCCAAGTCCTTCATGCTAAACTATTAAGTTAACCATAGTCAATGACATTGTCCCTACATCATTTCCAATGAGTAGAATGCCATCGACATATAGAACGAGAAAGACCACCTCTCTATCCCCAATATGTTTATAAACACATGGTTTATCTACATTTTTCTTAAATTCAAAGATTTTGATCACTTGATCAGATATTTGATTCCATGAGTGGGATTCTTGCTTAAGTCCATATATGGATCTAAGCAGTTTGCAAACTTTATGGTCATTTTCTTTAGCTATATATCTGGAGGGTCACATTATATAAATGCTCTCTTTAAGATAGCAATTTAAGAATGCTATCTTCACATCCATATGCCAGATCTCATAATTGAGAGTTGTCACAATGGATAATAATATACAGATTGACTTGAGCATGACAATTGAAGAGAAGGTTTCTTCATAATTGATAACTTTTTTTCTAAGTATAACATTTTTCTACAACTCTAACCTTGTAAGTTTCCACTTTACCATACGCATTTCTTTTCTTCTTGTAAATCCACTTACACCCTATGGGTTTTATCCCTTCAGATAAGCCTATAAGTTCCCACACTATTTTGCAATTCATAGAATCTATCTCAACTTTCATAGCTCTTTCCCAAAGCTTGGAATCAACACTCTGCATCGCTTCATCATAGGTGAGTGGGACATCACCTTCCTATTTGATAGACACAATGATTAAAACACTTCGTCAGATTAGAATAACTTAGGCCTGTGAGAAACCCTCCCACTACGACGAAACACCATATGCTACTGATCATTTGTAGGTTTATTATTAAAAGTTGGTTTGAAATAGTTTCTATAGGGCTTTGTATTTTTATCGGTAGTTCATCGAGTACTTCTTTATTTTGAGGTTTGAATTTATTCATGTAACTTTCCTTAAGGAAAGTAGCATGAGTTGACACTATTATTGTTTGCTTTTTCGGGTTATTGACCTCCTCCGGACGTACTAACGTCTAGAGTGTGAATACTGAAATAAAATATAGAAGTACAAGGTGGTATCCGCAAGTATATGGGTTGAGTTGTAATATAGTTTTACAATGGACTAAGCAAGTACTTCGAGGACCGTACCCAAGAGAGGTGAGTGCCAAATCAATTATAACGTAAACACTAAAAGATCTAATTAGTACTTTAAATTAGTTATAGTATGAAAACATAAAATAAAGGATTTTTAGGGTTTTTATCATAAAAGAAATAAACTTCAAGAGATAGAAAGGAGAATGAATCAAATCTTGAGTATGGGTGATTAGCTCGCTTTGGTAATCCCCTTTAACTTTCATTTTGGGTTCCTTATCAATCAACTAGTCGCTACCTTAGTAGGATTTTTCGATCTTCCACTAACATAACGAGTCAATAAGGACTACTTATCTTACAACTTTATAGTCCAAAATGGCTTGGGGTAAAGGTGTTCACGAATAAGCCATACCAATTTTGGGTTAATTTCCACCTTGATGACTTCCTGAGGTTGTCGGCCTAGGGTTTGTTTCACATTCTTCCTTTCCCAAACAACAGATCCGTTGAGTAACCCTACAAAAGAGCCAATAGATCATACCTCCACTCACTAATCCCCCATATAAGGAAGAGAAAGCATTCTAATTTAATCAATAGTATAAAATATATGAAAGAGCCTGATTACATTGAAAAAAATCGCAAGTCCACAAAGTTTGTATGCTTTCCACAATTCAGATCTTTTGAGAACAATGAGGACAACCTAGAATAAATTCTAAAACATGGGCTAGGTCGCGACATAGCAGCAGGTGTACTCCTCTTGGGATATGGTGTCGCGACATCGAAGGAAGTCTTGAGCTTTCTCCGTTCTACTCTCCCTGTTGTGACATAACAACCAGTATCGGTTGAGTACACCTTTTAAAGGCCTCCTACACACTCACAAAGTGCGTTAGCTCTGCTTTAGGCCTCATTCAGCCCCTAAGGTCAATAAAAGACTCAATTTGTAGATTTTATTGCATATAAATAAAACTAGGAAAACTTAACTAAAACATAACAAAAATACTTGTATTCAAGCACCTCAAAAGTGAAAACTAGTTTAATTTGCTACACCAAATTACGATAGGTCAATTATAAAACAAACCACCCTTTCTTCTTTTTAGATATCTACAAAATACACAATTTTTTCTGTGAATCTAATTTCCTCGCATATTTATCTAATACATGGGCTGGGCATCTCTAAATCCTCAAATAATTTAGATTTGAATTCCTTCCATTGCACAATTTGTATGGAGTTTTAGATTCCACCTTGGTTGGTACATATTCAGAAATAGAAAGTCTTTTAAAATGCATACCCCCCAAAAAATTGGCTGCTTTGAATACCTTAACATTGATCGAACTAAGTCTAACAAGGTTTGATTTCTACTCTCTGCCATGTTATTTATTGTGGAGTGCCCGACGCAGTTAACTGGGACATTATTTCATTCTCTATGAGATACCATAGGATCTCATTCGATAAATATTCCTCACATTGATCAGACCGAAGTGCCTTTATGGGTAAACTTAATTATTTCTACACTTCTTCATGAAACTCTTTGAATTTATCAAAAGTTTCACTTTTGCGGTACATTAGGTATACATACCCATATCTGAAATAATAAAAAATAAAGGTTATGTAATATTCATAACCATCTCTTACAATGATGTTCATGGGGCCACATACATTGGTGTGCACAAGTTCTAAGGGTTTCCCGGCCCTAATTCCTTTTGCATTGAAAGATCACTTAGTCATCTTATTATCCAAGCAAGATTCATATTATGGAAGATCAACTTCTTTAAGTAAACTTAAAGTGACATCTTTCACAAGCCTAATTATTCAGTTTTGGTTAATATGATCAATTTCAAATGTCAACAGTACAACTCATTAGAGTGAGAAGTTTTGAGTCTTTTATTCAAAATTTTAGTTTCAAGTGTGTGGACATCATTGGTTTAATAAAATAGAAATTATTTGACATCCATCTGTTACAAATAGGTTGATAATTTCTAAATATTGCAATACTATTATTAAAAGTCATGATCAAGTCGTCTTTATATAAACATACAATAGAATTAAGTTTTATTTCAAACTTGGTACATAGAAAAACATATTTTAAAATAATATTCCTAGAATTATCAAAATAAAAATGTACATCTCCCACTACTTAATCTACCAAACTTGTCCCATTTCTGGTCCGCAACAATAGGCTCTTATCTCTAAGATCTTTTGTTTCCTCAAACCGTTATAGAGAAAACGCGCATGTTTAGTGGCTTCAAAATCAATAACCTAGTTGTATATTGAATCTTTCACTAAACAAGCTTTTATCATAAAGAGTTTCATACATTTTCCCTTGGTGGCTAGGTAATCCTTCCACTCTTTGCAATTTACCTTGAGGTGCCTTTTTCTTGCTACAGAAGAAACATTTAGACTTGGATAAGTCTTTAGGCTTCTTGGTTCTTTTCCTTTCCACTTAAGGTGGCCAAGATAGCTTAACCTTATTTCTTTTAGCTTGCTTTCCCTTCCCTTTAGAGGAAAGAGCAACAACTAAGTTTGCTTTTACTTTTTGGACAAGTTGATCGCCATTCAACACCAACTCATAGGATTATAATTCCCTCATGAGTTGTGTAAGTATCAGATTCTTGCTCCCAAGGTTATATGCGGCCCTAAAGCCTGCACAATCCTTGGACAAGCTTTTGAACACCATATCTATTTATGTGTTTTGGTCTAGATTGGCCTTATTATCCACAACCTCGATAAAGTATCCCATAATAGTAATCGTATGGTCTTTGACCATAGTGTCAGGCTTTTGTCGGGCATTCATTAAACTAGTTATATTTAACTGTCGAGCGAAGGTAGCATGGCCTCTGAACATGTCCTCTAGTATGTCTAGAATCACTTTAGCAATCTTACAACTCTCGAGTTGCTTAAAAAAGATTTTAGTCACACTTATTAGCATATATCAATGAGCTATCTTATCAAAATCCTTCCAACATTTTCTAGCCTCAGCTTGATTGGCTAGAGGACATTTATTATCACTGACTATTTTGGGTTTCTCACAGCTTAAGACAATCATGAGGTTTATTTTCTATTCCTTATAATTATTTCTATTTTGTTTTTTTATCAATGAGTATGTTTAATAAGGGAGTAGGAGTCATTTTCGAACTAAAAATAAAATATTCATTCATTACTATCTTTGTATTAAGTAAATATCTTGAAAACATTTTTGACCTACCACCAAATGTGGTGGTAGTTTGGTACATTTTGGTACTTTAGGGGATTGTTTTCAGCACTAGTAGCGTAAGTACAAAAATAAGTGTTTTTACACATAAATTGACGTTTACTAACCTACTAGGCCAAATTGGGCCTTAGGTAGTTCTGTTTAATTGAGTTTGCAAAATGATTATTTAGCACTCAAGAGCCTTATGAATGACATCCAAGGGAAGCACGAGTTACCAAGACGTAACACAGAAAGCCGTAAGACCAAATACAACATTTTGATATCGTGTTGCGACACAATCATAGTGTGTCACGGCACAAGGCTAAATGTGGAGAGAAAGTACAAAGAAGGTTAAATTCATCCATACAATCGATATATTTCGAGCCTAGGGCTTCCAATTAAGCTAGTTAGGGTTTTTAAATGTCTCTATAAATAGGAAGGTTATTCCTAAGTTTAGGGAGGCCATTAGGAGTTGTAGTTTTTGTTACGTTTTTATTTCATTTCCAAAAATTCTTTGTTCTTTTCGACTACGTTTGGTTTGAACCTAAGCCTTTTCTATAAAAGTTTTCTCTTTTATTTCATTGTTCTTATTCAAACATCGAAGGTTAGTTAACGATTACAAGATTACACAACTCTGACTGCATCCGATTCCATTAATTAAGTAAATTCTTACCTTTCTTTTATTTAATTTATTTGCATTCTTTTGCATGTTTAAATTAAATTTAATAGTATTGTCATCTAGATCTATGAGAGGTTAAATCTTTAGGACGATTAACAACTGGATGTGGGAGTAGTTAACGGATGGATTAGGTTTCTAGATAGGAATTAACTGATAATAAATTATGCATGCTTAAACCCTAGGAGTGACGACCCTAGGAAGTAATCTAGGATAAACGGGGTCGATACTAGACACTATGTTGCTTCATGGGAGGCCCGATCTCGCAACATAGAAAGCAAAATAGAGAAAGTGTGAAATTACCCGACTAGTTTCTTAATGGGAGACAAAATGATTAATGATGGACGGTTGTTTTGGACTATGGAGACCATGCAAAATAGGGATATATATCTGAGAAGGGTCATTTTTGCAAAGGAATTCTTCTCAATTATGTTTATAATTTTCTTCTCATCTGCATCATTTTCTTTGGTTTCTCTAAAGAAGATAAAGTTAAAGAAAGCTCTACATGAGACAGTGAATGTGAGACTCGATACTGGAAAGTAGAGAATTCGTTAAGGTGGTAAACTTATAAGTCTCTTCGTACTCGTGAATTAGAGGAAGAGAAAAGTAAGGAATCTTGAAAATTTTCTGTATAATAATGGATTCTTGGTTTTTAAGGTTTGAACACCTTCGATTTAACCAATATATATGGTTGTCATGGTTAACTACTAGGATAACTGAGGCTTTGGCATTTGGGCAAGCTAAGTTGACGAGGACGATAGATTTAACGTGAGTTTCTATATCTTTGGGTGATTGATGATGTTGTGTTACTTGTATGGTATACATTTGTCGGCTTTGAGTTTGTTTGAATCCAAGGTTGTGTATGAATATGGTGAATGAGTATGTTTTGTATGCATAACACTGTGTAAGTATATGTACGTTTACAAGTATTTTCACTGGATGCTAAATGGTTGTGAATTGATGTGTTAATCAATGGCATGTTGTATGTCATGGTTATAAGTACAATGACTTGTGTGAAATGCATGTTTATTATATGTGTAGTATAGAGGGAATTATTTTGACGGAGTAGATGGAGATAGGAAAAATTGGCCTAATAGGGGAATGGGCGAAATGTTATGGGATTCAAAGGAGTTTAGCAATATCATGGAACTGTTATCGGCTAGTCCTTCAAGGTGACACCATGATGACAATATATAAGTCCTTCGAGGTGACACCATGTAAACGGTATACAAGTCCTATGGGGAAACACCTCGATAGGGGTTTACTGATTCTTCAGAATTAAAAGTCCATAGTTAGCCATGGCATGATCCAATGGTGAACAAATACATCTCGTGGCAAAGACAGAGTTCGCCAGGACGACGAACAAGAGCCAGTCAGGGCATTAAAAGGGAGGTTATCGTATGACTCGCGTGGTAAGTAGTTTGATAAGATAATATGATACATTTGAAAATATGGGTAAGCATGCTCGCCAAAATACAAAGGTAAGAGGAACTTGTAGAAGTGTATTAAACGCAACATATGTGAAAGGGGTATTTCCTTTAAGGCATTAGTAAATAAGACTCTTCCAGAGCTAATGTAGAACCATCATTGGCTAAGTAGTTACAGAATGGATTAGCACATTTGAAATTCTAAGTAGTAATTTGGTAAAGAGATAGCTAGAAAAGTGGGTAGTTTGCTAAGGACTAACTTGGGTGGAAAGTCTTCCAGAAAATAATGGAAGAAGTAGAAGCCTGTTAAGACTATGTAACGTGGGGAAGTCCACTTAGGACTATCCAAGGTGGAAGCCCACCAAGGGAAACCTAGGAAAGAGATAGTTCGCCAGGAACTACCAGTTTAGGGGTATCTTAATAGAATGGTCTGAGGGGGGAAAATCCTATGAGACTATTCTGTAAGAACAAGTTGTAAAGAATGGGCTGTTGTCTATTAGCCAAATTTCATACTTAAGATAGCAAGTGAGAATGCCAGTAGATACATGGGTCTTCCTTAACAGAAGTGGTTTATGCACAGGCTAGGCTATGTCATAGGAGTACATTGTTGGGGTTAATCCAGTAGGTTTATACTGCATTCAGTGTGGAATGAGGGGATCAAGATAAGAAATACACGATTTTGACAAGATGTATGATGGCCCCCCAATAATAGTTGCCAATATAGGTATTTGTATACGTGTTTATAATTGATGAGTTACGCTAAAAAGGGGGGAAATGGAAATTTAAGAATGTGCTAAATAAGCTCAAGTCTCCAAAAAGGAATTCATCGATAAGAGTAAAATAGCAACTGAGTTGGCCTGAATTGTCCTTCAACTATTCTTTTAAAGACAATATATGGGTGCTGTCTATGCTAGACAAACTAAAGATCTCCTAAGATACTCAGGGAGTTTTAATCCTTTGTTTTTACTATTATTCTCTGAGAAGTTAGAATCTCACTGAATTCATCAGAAGTTACTATTATATTGCTTTGTATGCAAGATAAAAGATTTTCGGAGTCGTCTTGAGAAGGGACCAAGCCAGACACTGCCAAATTAGTGCGATGGGCATCAAAGTTGTCTCATGTATATAGAGGGGCACCCTTAGAAACCGCGTCTTAGGTCGGGACTAGTATATGGTTTCGAACTAAATTTGAAGTTGTAGAAAGTGTAAATATTAGGACCTAGTACAACAAGTTGATTGTACAACTTTAGGTACTTGTATGTTAAGTAATTTATTTAAAGTTAGCTTTTAAAACATGCTAAAAATTAGGGTTTTAGAGTAAATTGTATTGTAAATGTGGGTCCACAATTCAATAATGTCTAAATTTATAATTAAACTTAGTTCAAAAGGCAAATTTTGTAACTCAGGTTAATTGTGACACTTAATACTCGTACCCGACGATCGAGTCAGGTATAGGGTGTTACATCCCCCCTAATAAGGTTATAAAGTTGTTTATAAAGGCAAACATTAGGGTGCTAGGTGCCTAAAATACCCTTGGAGTAATTAGGGTTTAATTAGGGAAAATAACCCTAATTGGCCATCCGAGATACGACTGCATATTTCCAAGTCTCATCATGTCGTTATGATGTCAGGAAAGCCCTCATGGCAATGTCGTTTTCTAAGATAAAACTGAATATTTTCAAATTTTGTTGTGCCATCGTGATGTCAGGGAAGCCCTCATCATGACTTGGAGTCTCTTTCAGCCCTAGCAATAACAAAGTTTAGTGTTGGAAACAGACCCCCTGTGTTGCGATACGACTATTGTTCTTGGTGCTCCTTTGCTTGGAATGGTACTCTACACACTCAAATAGCCTATTAGTCGTTCTCGAGGCTTGAATTGGCCTAACAGGTCTTTGAAATACTAAAAAGTGTGTAAAAATGCTAATTTTTGAATAATCTGAATCTAGACTAATAAACTAAAAATGCAATAAATGATATTAAATGACTAGAAATCAAGCTCGTTAAATGCGAAAAAGTACTTAAATTGCAACTATAATTTTTGGCCGGTTAGTAACCGAGGTTTAATGTTGCTAATGTCATTGTAATATTAATTTTTGTGTGTTTTTGTTTTTTTATGTAGGCCACCCTATTCTGGCAATACATCGAGGATGATGGGTAATTTAAGTGTCAGGGTGTACATAGAAAAAAATTGCATGTTGCTTTATTTTTTATTGTTAATTACATGTTTTTGTTTTCTTTTTTTCGATATTATGCTTGGTGCTTAAACATGGTGTAAATGATAAATGGTTTATGTGAGATGATATGGTGTAATTAATTCTTTAATTTATAAAAATTTTGAATGATGATTGATTAATTCTATTTTTTGTGAGTTAGATCTCTTAGTTCAATTAGTTACATTGTCTAATAGAGTAGAGGCGATCACTATATGTGAAATTTTTTTAAATTTAGACCATGTGATAAATAAGCATATAGATAGATGTGTAAATGCATATATTGATATTTAATGTTATTCATGGAATTACAATTAGAGGCATGTATTGGTTTTATATTTGCTGAGATGTTTAGGAATGAACTAAGACATTTTTTGAATAGGAAAAAGCCTTAAAGGACCAACCTATATGCTATATATCACTAGTTCCCTTAGTTTGAGCCTTTAAAAACCCTTTCTTGACGGGCCTCTATTCTTTGAATCCTTGGGCCCAAATTGAGTGTAAATCTTAAACCTTTCGCATCATACACTTGATTTACGCTCAGACCATAAACATTGAGGGTTAGGTAGAAACATTATTGTGGTTTTAAAAATGAATTTGAGTGAATAATGAAGAGAAGGTTCTATATAGTGCGTATAGGCTCTTGCTAAAATGTACTTAGAATGAAATATATTGATTGAACAAAAGCAATGTGAGGGTTAAAAGCAAAGCAAGTCGACAAAATCATTATAAGTGAAAAAAGTGAAAATTTTTAGAATGTGTTCAAAGTAAAAATCGATTCCTGAGCTTAAAATACATCTTTCACTTTTAAAATGCACAATTACTGGCTAGCTATCTATACTCACTAATATTAAACCATATCTTCTACATTTATGGACAGAAAAGGGAGGTGAGAGAATGTGAAACAAGGTGGTGAGCTTAATAATAAAAATCTGGGAGAAATAAGGGACAATGCCATATGTTATATTATTTTTAGTACTTGAATCATTTTGAGTTGATCATTTCTCTAAATCCATACCACTCTAAGCCTTAGAATGTTACAAGCCTAAGAGTCCTATGCGACCTTAACATCTCTGTTTATAAAACAAAAACTTGCAACACTTAGTGAGAAATGAATGAGTTAAATTCCTTTTTATGTATATACATCATATATCCAAAGCTTATTTTGATGGAATAATAGGAAGTATAATACTTTTTTATGATTGGTTTTATGTCTTCTTCTTTTTTTGTAACTTTGTGAACTAGGGTGATTCACTTTCAAAGTTGTGAATTCATGAGTCATCATCCTTAAGTTGTATAGTAGAAAATTTTGGTTACTAAAACTCATTTTTCAAGATTTAGCCTTGACAATTTTTAAAGCAAAGTGTATCCATCAAATATTAGATTTAAATGATTCATAGTCCAAAACTTAATTAAAGAGAAGAATGAAAAAATTTGTATTAAAAAATCCAAAAATTATAACTTTCAAAGCTTAATACATAAAATCTATGATAAAATAAAGAGAGATGGAGAGAATAAAGAAAAAAGAAAATATGAAAGAAATAGAGCATGTACTTTATTGATCAAAAGGGATGATTATAATGCTTCATCAGAATCTCTATTTATAAGCATAAGAAGTATAAAATAAGTAGAGATCTAATTCTAATAACTATTAGAATTTAAAGTATATTAAAACTTTATCTTGATCATGATGGACATCCACTTAATAAGATATTCATAACACATCTCGTTGGATGTTCATTGGTAGATAATGTGCCTTGTTAAAACCTTATTAGGAAAAACCTTGTGGGATAAAAACCTAATGAAGGAAAAAGAGTACACAGTCTATAATACGCATACTATGCCACCTCATTAAAAACCTTACCAGGAAAATTCAATGGGACAAAACCTCGATTAAGGGAAAAAGAGTGCAACGTGTATTTACTCCCCCTCATGAAAAGATCACATATTTTCTCATATTCTACTTATTCAATCTTGAATACTGGTTTTTCAAATGACTATTTGAATGTATTTGCTAAGCATTTATATTACCATTATTTTAAATGTCATGAGTAAGGGAAATTTGCGGAAGTATATTTTAATATCTTCAGGAGATTCAACAATAATCATAACAAACTTTAATCATAATTCTTTTATAAAAACACAAATATGTATTTTGGATCATTTTATAATCCTCTTTCAACTACTATTCACTAAGTCAAATTCACCACATATGTTCAAATTATTTCAGTTCATATAAATGAACAATTTCTCGAGAATTTCGCATGCTTCTAGCATCCTAATTTCTTCAAGGATTTTAATATAAACTTTACTATATAGTGATTCATAAAAGGTTGTAACAATAACAATTAGATGCAAGTTAAATATTTTATGAATTGTCAATTTAATAATATATCTAAAGGTTATTGCATCCACCACAAAAGAATATTATATCTTTTCATAATCAATGCCAAGACTTAACAAAAAACTTCATATTTTTATACCGCTTTTCCAAAACTACTTCAATTGCACCCTCACTGGCTTTATACCTTTAGATATTTGGACTACTGGTCTAAAAACTCCACGAATTTAATTGTACTTGAGTTGCGTCTTTCTATTTTGATCAATTTATTCCATATCTATATTTCTCAATAAATTTATTCAAGGTCCTTCTTTTATTTAATTATTTCAATAATAATATTGCATACAAAATTATTGTTGACCACTTTTGTTATTCGGTTCCACATTTTCTCGAATTGGCAAAACTTATTGAGATCTCTTATTTTCATTATTTTAAAATTCAGTTTCAGGTACCTAAATCTCTTCTTAAGTTTTACTTATTAGTTATGTCTTGGGTCTCTTTTGGAGCACCCGCCTCCACTATATGACCATTTAGAAGAATTTTCATGTTTGGAACTGATCAATCTATTATTTATTCTAACTGATTGTCATACTAAGACTTTGATCCAAATTAAAATATTAGATGATATATAACACTTGGTTATTCTCATTAAGTTTGTAAATACATCTAACAATTAACTTGTAATGAGTTATCCTTATTGAACTTCTGGTTCAAATTACTCTCACCCTAACTCATTACAAGTTATTATTTCTCTCCCCTTAATGTCCGGAAAACTATCGAATCAAAATTGTAATCACAAATCATGTCATAATTGAATCTCGAATACATTCAAAACATCTAATAGTATAAAGAAACTTGTAATTAATATATATTTCCAACTTTCTTTGAGGATTCACTCATCTTTGTGCATTATGGTGGAGCAATTGGAATATATACGTACATACAAAAATTCAAAGATGAGAAATATTTAGCTCTTAATCAAAAACCAATTGTAATGGGGAGTATTTATAATTTATTGGCTTGATGCATACAACATGTAAATCAATATAATCTCATGTTGAAATAGGAAGTTTAGTTCTCATAAGTAATGGTTTAGACATTAATCAGAGACGTTCAATCAATAATTTCTCTAAACCATTATGCGTATAAATAATAAACTTTTGCAAAAGTTTTTCAAACTCAATCAATAAAAGACTAAGATATAAACTCATCAGTATTAGCAAGATTAACTGTCTTAATTGCATGATATGAAAATCTGAAATTAATTATTTAAATAAGCAATCTTGAAAACGACAGGTTGCAAGTTGATAACACATACGTGATTATTTTGTAGATGCATCAACCAAAATCATATAATATCAAAATCATCCACATGGTGGATGAATGAGCCCATATTCATTTCAGAAATGTAAGACATTAAATCTCAACTTTAGTTAGTGAGTTTTTAAGAATCAATTTTCATTGAGAACAAGCAACAAATGAGAATTCTTTAAATTAAAGAATATTTTGGTTCTTTAATGAATGTCCATATGAATTCTCAATTAATTTTCGCATCATATATGATCAAGGATGGTCTAACTGGTCACGTCAAGTAGTAAATGTATTTGTATCAATAAACTTCTGGTTTACTTTAACATGTGTTTCAATTGCACTAAATTGTAACAGATTAATGATTTTACTATCATTCCTTTTACTTTGTATCCACATATAAGTGCTATTGTGACATTTACTACTAGAAATGTCTAAATCAATGGAAGATTATAATGTCACTAAGTCAACAAAATAGATAAAATTTCCAAACAGTCATATGCAATATTCGTTTTAGGGAATATATCAAAATCTTCAAATATCTAAAAAAAATTCAACTTCAGGTGCATCCAACCATAACGAGTTTTAGATAGAATTATCATATTTCATTACTCATAAATAGATCTTTCATAGTCAAATATTTTGCTTTCAACCCCTTAATGGGGACGATGACAAAAGAAGATCACAAATATTATAAATTAAATATAAATTAATTACACAATCCTCTCTTTTTCATCTTTTCGAAATAGATATTTATAGCAATAGTGATTCATATGAAATACAATATTTTTTTCATTCACAATCTCAATAGAAGATCCATTATAAATATCTTTTAAAATCAATGGATTAACCATCACAAGATATTAATATATTAGCTCTTCTAGAGCTTTCGACTAATTTTGTATTATCAAATATTAAAATAATATTTATTTGTTTTAGTTCCAAATAAGATAAATACTTTCTATCTATAATGATAGAATTTATTACTACATTAGAATTTATTACTACATTCTCATATTATTTCTCAAAGAATATTAACAAAAACAAAATATTTAGGCATATGCCACATATGTGGCCAATAATCTTTCATATCACGTTGATAACATAAGTTATCTTTACCCTTTGAAAAATTATCTTCAGAACTCTTATTGTTCTCTTATTTATTACTATGTTCCCACTTTTAGTGGTTTATAATTATATATTTTATTTTCTTTATGTTTGCATTCACTTCAAGGAATGCAATAAATTTGGTGGGACAGAATTCTAAACGCATCAATTGAATCTTTATTTCATAATCACCATCACAAAACATGCGTGGATTTCAAATCAAAATCTATCTATTCATGTTCTCATGATTAGTCTCCAATCACATCCTCAGTTACAACAACAATCATGAACTCTATATTTTCATTTTTCATAATTGCTATGTATTGCTATATTCACTTCAGGGAATGAAGCAAAACTAATGGGAAGAATTTCATAGTTTTTCATTAGTAACTTATTATTTTGCTTAGCCACTAGAAGGTATGAGATCGTTCGAAAATATTGTTAAAGTCATTTTCACAATATTACTATTACAGGAGCACATTAGATATTTCAATCATATAGTGTAATGTATTCCTTCGGGGAATATATAATACAAATACATGAGTATCTCATATTATTTATATATATGGTTTTAATGTAAAACACAAGAAGGTTTTATTCAACATATATCTTCTTGATCTGAAAAACAGTATATATATTTTACAAAATTTTGCATCACAAGGAGGTAAAATATTAGCTCTTAAAGAGCTTTTTATAGTTTGAAGCAATATTAGCTCTTCAGGAGCATATAATCATTTTATTATATAACTTTAATGAAGGCTTAATTTATTTTAAATAATATAAAATTTTAAAATTCTTTTTAACATGATTGATAAAAAAAATTTATGATCTTCTAAAATTTTATTTATTCATATAAAATGAATAGGTATAAATAAAATATATATTAAACATAACAAATAATAAATTCATGTCACTAATAAATCATTGTGGTTAGATAATGTGTATTTTATATATCATACCACAACAAAATACAAAATATTATAATGTCAAATTAAAATAACTTTACAGCTATAAAAGTTTAAACAAAAACATTCTCTACCCTCCACCTCTTATGACATAATTTCATCTCAAATTTTACAATGCTATGAAATTATCATAGACAAGGGTTAATATCCCAAAGTTCATGACAAGTAAGTATTTTTACTCACATTTCACAATAATCATATATCTTAATCAAAATCAAAATTAAACCAATCAATTCTATTAAAAATGAAAAAAAATTGCCTCCATATAAAAATCCCAATAACTAAATATGTGAAGGGTTTTATAAATTCATAGAGATACAGATAGTGAATTATATAAATTGAACTTTTTAATAGAAATCAAATCAAATTTTAAAAGAAGTTGATTAGATTGACTTACGTTACCATGGATGAGAAGTAGTAATTATAAACATTTTTTGTAATGAAGAAAAAGAGATCATCCCCAAGCAAATATAAAAAAACCAAACTTTGAGAGTTAATCGTACTTATCGATTTCATATAGATAACGATATCAAATCTTTCACCATCCTTAAGAACAAAAAGTAAAATAAGTTAATCAAAAAAATGATAACATATAATGAAAGAAGAATGAAAAATAATAATCAAATATGAAACATTAAATGAAAGAAATTTCCTGTAAAATTTTACATCTTGCCGTCAAAGATATTGAAAATCATGAAAGATAATTTTGATCGTCGATAAAAGGAACTATCACTTTGAGCAGGATCGTACCGATAATGTGTTATAAAATAAAGAGAGATGGAGAGAATAAAGAATAAAGAAAATATGAAAGCAATAGAAAATTTACTTTATTGATCGAAAGGGATGATTATAATGCTTCATCAAAATCTTTATTTATAGGCATTCACTTAATAAGATATTCATAACAAAATCTTATTTTTGTCCAGTTTTTAAATCAAATATTCAATACAAAATTTAAGGTTACAACCACATATAAATACTAACATATTTAACAAAATTACTAAGGCATCCGACCACGAAAAAGTAATCCCATACCTGAAAGCCTAACCTGTAATTGAAAATTGCCTAAACAACTAAAGCCAAACCCCAAGAACCCATTTTTGGAGGGGGAAAAAGCATAATGTCCAAAACAGCTCCTAAAAATGATTAATGACAGAGTTTAGTTGTGAATTTCGGATGGATTTCCCTAACTAAAGCCTTGTAATAATTATGGGAAAACTTTTAAAGATGTTACAGATAGATGATAGTTCAATCTCACATATCTGGTTTACTATTCAATTCGGTATTATGTATTTCTTACAACATGTGGTGGAAAAGGACTGTCTTCTACCTTGGTCCCTAAGCCGTCAATAGCTTAAGCAAAAGCCAAATTTAGCGGCAATGGGGATTGTTTTCCACCATTCAAAATGGTTTATATTTGCTAAGCCAAAAGTTTTAAATTTCACAAAGTGCTGAAAAGTTATATATATTTTTAATGTATAATAAAAAATAAAATATAAATAAGCAAGACATGTGTCATCGTGTTATTTTTATTCGTCGTACTACCAGAATATCAAAGATGAGCCCATGAATTTAAAATTGTTAATGAATTAATTGGTGTTGTTTCATTAAAAAAATTCAAAAAAAATATCATTAGATTGACTATAATTTTGATATACCACATAATGCAAGCCCAAAATTAAGTAACAAAGCCCTAAGAATTGAATCAGCCCATGAATAGAACTCACACAGAGACATTTGACAAGTCCTCATCAAAACTAGCAATAGTACCTACAAATGAATCAAAAAGTAGGAACAATGGGCAAATAGCAGGCCACCTCTGTCAAGCAACCTTAGCTAATCAACAAGGAATGATGCAACCACAAGTTTTTGCTCTCATAATTACTTTTTGAAAGTATTGCCAAGCAACCACAAGTTTCCTCTTCCTAAATATAGCATTTGTAGGTATGTATTTGAGGAAAGCGTTGAATATTTTATAGTACCAAACATTTAGGCAAACATAAAACAATCTTTTGATCTTTCGGTCATATAAAAATGGGCTGTGCCTTGCATTGATGCAAACAATCTTACACTCTCAACCGCTACCTTTTTTCAGTTGGAAAATTCCTATTTTTTGCCAGGTAAGTTAATTACGACATCGTAAATAAAATATAGATTTCCTGCTAAGAAATCAAATGCTATGATCGAAGAATCTACGTGGAAAATATAGATTTGACCCCTAAACATAAGATTCTTTAATTTGGAGAAAGATGGAATGAGTTGATAAAACTAGATATCGATGTCATTAGATTTAATACCGGATTGTCAAACATTGTATTTATACATAACCGTGTAAACAAAATTCTATATTTATCCTTCATGAATTTTTTTTAAACTGTTTTATTTTAACGTTCAAAACTAAATAACGAGACAATAACTCCTTCTAATCATCATGAAGCTTCGCAACTTTACAACTAGGTTAGACAATTGATATGCGTTCAATTGGAGTTATGTATTTATGAATGTCTGTCTATAATTTATATAATCCATATTATTATAAAACTTTTTATTTAGTTTGGTGTGGTTTCATATAGTTACGTTATGATAAAAATGAGTTAAAATTTAATTATAGTTAATCTTTTCTATAATAACCACTTGTTATAATACTATTTTGTTATAATAGTCAAATTTATAGTAGAAATTATTTTTTATATTTTATTTTAACTTTTTATAATAAGCTTTCTTTTATAACATCAACAACTATACTTACGACATATATATTTTTTAAGTTTAATGATAAATTTGGTCACTAACATTTATATGTTTTGTCAAAATGATCCTAATTGCATTTTTTTAGCCTTTTTTGGCTATCAACATTTATTCTTTTTTTTTCAAATTGTTTTTTTAAAAGATTTGATGAAAATATCCTTAAAAAAGTTAACGGGATGATGTGGAATATTTTAGTGATATGTAATTTATTACTTAGATAACCCAATAAAATAATTACATGTGGAAAGTAATAAAATAAATAATTCATGAAGTTAAAAAAATAACCCTTAATTTAAAGAAAATAAACGTAATTATCTAAAAAACGATTTCAAAATGAGTGCACTCATTTAGTTTTTTCGGTTGATTTATTAATTATCTTTTTAAAACCTCTCAATAAACAAACATATGCATTCATTTTGGAACCTTTTTTTAGATAATTACATTTATTTTCTTTAAAGATTTGTTTATTTTATTTTTTTTCATATGTAATTATCTTATTGGGTTACTTAAGTAATAAATTACATCTCATTAAAATATTCCACATCATCCCTGTTGATATTTTTAACGGTACTTCATCAAATTTGTTAGAAAAAGCAGTTTGATAAAAAAAGAAAAAAAACCAAACGTTGATGGCTAAATAAGGCTTGAAAATACAATTAGGGTCATTTTGACAAAACATGTAAACATTAGTGGCCAAATTTGTCATTAAGCCATTTTTTATTAAATTAGTTCTCTATAACTGCATATTGCTGAAAATTCTAAGTAAAATTTTAGCTATTTCATAGACAAGCTTATTAATTATAATTTATTAAATAAAAAGTATCTTAATTAAAATATTATTTAAATAAAATATTATTTAAATAAAATGTTTAAATTTCACATGAAAAAAATCTATTAATCAAATTTTAATTAAATGAAAATAATCTTTAATGAGTGAAATTAAATATTTCTAAGGGCTATTTGCTTAGCAAACTGAAACTTTGGCTAAAATGGTGCTTGGAACTATGGCCACAGTTTCAACCATGAAATCAACAGTGCAGAAAAAATAAATATGAACATCGAGATTGTTTACGCAATTTGACCTTAGTCTATGTCTGCGGGGCCTTACCTAAATTAATGATCCACTATCTTTCTCACAATACAGTCAATAATTTAAGTCCTAACATTGGTCTAACGCTCAACAATTTAGTGACTTCACCGTTGTACAAAATACTAGATCACACTCCCACTAGGTTTACCCTTTGAAAGCTTAGCTTTGTAACTCAAGAGACTCTCTTGATTTCTTATAGAAATAATGCACACATACACATTCCTAAATTGATCCAATTTCTGCTATATTAAACTCTCAATCTCTCAGCTGCTCTTCAATAGTCTTTTTATCCTAACCAAAACTTAAGTTTATATAGTACTTAAGTTTTGTTTACATAAGAGTTATAATTTGATCACTTTTCTATAAGGTAAAGTTAAAAATCAACATAAGATAATATTTCCATAAGAGTCTTGATGTAATCTTGTAACACCCTATACCTAACCCGATTGTTAGGTCCGAGATACAAAGTGCCACACTCGTTGGAGCAACTACGGTCAAATTATAATCATTTAATATCAATTAACATAAAAATACAAATAATACAAGCATATGATATGAAATATAATCATCCTTGGGTCTTATACGAGCTTACGAAAGCTCCAATGTTAACCCGAGGTTGAATTAGGACTAAATTGTAATGTTGAAAAAACTTCAGCTTGATGTTGCGACGTGACATACTATTTTAGCCTCATCATAGTGACCAAGTTAGATGTCGCACTGTGGCTTGGAGCTCTAATCTTGTCACTAGAACACCCGTTTGACGTTGCAACATCACATACTATTTCTGTAATTTCTAAAGAACCTTGACTTGCAATTTCTTTCCATCTAATAATTATACACATTCATCTCAATGTATAGCTAACCTATGCAAACTTCAACCCACAAATCATGAATTACACTACCTTATCAAACTTGAGTGGTCGAAGGAAATTTATTATCAAGATTTGTTTTTGTTTTGAGTTTCTCATAACTTAGGACAATCATGAGGTTCCTTTTTCATTCCTTATAGTTATTTCCATTCAATTTGTTTTTAGTAAGTATGTTTAGTAAGGGAGTAGGTGACATTTTCAAACTAGAAAATAAATAATTCATTCATTAATATCTTTGTATTAAGAAAATATTTTAAAAACCTTTTGCAACACTTAATATGCATTAAGATGATTCATGTGTCTTACATTAAACCTTGAAAACATTTGTAAGTCGTTACAACGATAATTCCTACACCCATTAAATTAAGTCACCTTGGGGCAATCTTAATTAACTAGTAAGAACATGGATTTCCATCCCATTAATACATGAACCTAATCCCTTAGGTATTCACACGTACTAATAATTGCTTCACGCTTGACCATCATTCTAACTTATGCATAGCTTCTTGGGAAGTTACTTAACTAGAATGATCTTGAGTGTATAACCATCAATTCAACATTTATCATTTCATGCACCATGAATGAGTCATCGTGGGACAATCTTAATGAGTAGCATGTATTACTAGTTTTCCTCTATTAGAAAAAAAAACTTCTTCAGTGAATTCCACATGATATTACCTACCTCAAGGCCAAAAAATTATCATATGCTATCACATGATAGTAATCTCTTTTAAGAAAATCTCCTCAGCGAAATCCACATGACAATACCTACCCTGGAGCATGCAAATTTTTATGCCATCACAAGAGACCATTGATGAAGGTCTTAGGTCATGTCTAGGGACTTTCTCCCACTAAATATTTTAAAAACATGCAAGGTTTTTTATTTTCGGTTTCAATCATGAATGATTAAAATGTCAAGACAAGTAGATGCGATATTTTTTTCCTAAACTATATGTCATGCTTATCATACATATGCTTGAACATACTTTTAAATCAATTTAAATATCATCATGTTATTATATGAAAGCATAAAAATAAATGACCTTGAACTAGTAACAATACGGATTTCCATCCAATTAATACGTGAACCTCATTCCTTAGGAATTAACACGTACTAATAATCACTTTACGTTTAGCCATCATTCTAACTTATCTAACTTAAGCATAGCTTCTTGGGAAGTTACTTAACTAGAATGGTCTTGAGTGTATAATCGTCAACTCAACATTTATCATTCCATGCACCACGATTGAGTCATCTTGGGACAATCTCAGTGAATAACATGTATGACTAGTTGTCCTCTATAAAAAAAAGCGAAAAACTTCTTTAATGAATTCCACATGATAATATCTACTTCAGGGCCAACAAACTATCATGTGCTATCACAAGAAAGTTATATCTTTTTAAAGAAATCTCCTTACCGAAATCCACATGACAATACCTACCTTGGGGCCAACAATTGTCATGCCATCACAAGAGACCATTGATGGAGGTCATTGGTCTTGTTTAAGGACCTTCTCCAATTCAATCTTTAAAAACATGCAAGGTTTTTATGTTCAGTTTCAATCACCAATGATTAATAAATGCATGAAAAGTACATGAAATATTCTTTTCCTAAGAAATATGGCATGCTTATCATACATATGCATGAACATGCTTTTCAGTCAGTTTAAATATCGTTCTACTATCATAGAAAAGTATGAAATTAAATGACTCTCACCAACCAAATTTTTCATGATTCCATCTTGGAAAAATAATAAATAAAATTACAATTAATACATGAAAGCATAATTTGGGTATTCTGGGTGAAAGCCAAATATCCTGATTTTTAGAGTTTTCCCCCAAAACCACAAGTGACTTGAAAAACACTAAAGTGATCTATTGTCGAATGTTTATTACCACCACGGACTTACGTTTACACCATAGTCGATGTGACCATTTCCATCATTAGGCCTTCGTTGTTGCCACCGTCAAGCTGTCCCCGACCATTGCCAACCACCATCATTAGGCCTTCGTTGTTGCCACCGTCAAGCTGTCCCCGACCATTGCCAACCACCATCATCGGCCACCATCGTCAGACCACCAATGACTTTTGTTGCCAAACGACCTTTGATATTTTACCGGTTGGTTTGTTTAGGTTGTGATGTCTCGAACTGTCTTGGATGTGTTTCGGTTCTCCGAGATTCACCAAAAAATGGTTATATGATACTTATGTTTGTTTCTAGCTTATATGAATTATTCTAAAATAACAAATAAAACCTACATGGAGATAATAGTCCACGATTTAATTACATATCCCAAAAAATTATTAAAATATTAATTACAACTGCTTTAATTTCTAAGGACCACAACATTGAAAAAATTACTTTATCATATATACAATAATAATAAAATAGTAAAATACATTCATTAACATAGATAACTCAAAACATGCTAATAATTATAAGAATATCACATCTTATAAAAAATTAACCAAACATGTAGAAGAGAGAAAATTTTGGCATTGATTTATACTATAAACATATCGCAACCTAGTTGTAATACCCATTGTTGGAGAAAATCCGATTTGAAAATGGTTTTGTCACAGCGAAAAATTAAAAATTTGAAAATCGAGCCGGTTTATGATATTTATAGGAATAAACTTTTTTTCTCAAAAAGTACCTATCCTTTGTATGAGACGGATCTTAGATGTTCTTGGGTTTCAACTAAACAACCTTCTCCACTATTCTCATACCATGAATCGCTGTGATTGTGGGCTCAAACAATTACAAATCAAACACAGAACCATAAATAATTTTCTTACTTTCAGTAGGAAAGTAAATCTCTCTATATAGAAACCGATAAAATTGTTATTCCTAGAAAATAGAATTTATACTTAGAAATAAATTCTGACTATTTTCGAGCAGAATAACAACATCTCAAAGTTGTGTGAAACTTATGTATTTTTAGCGCTACTAGTGCCATCTATTTATAGGGAGACATTGAAGAATCCTAGTTAAAGTATAATAGAAATAATACTTATTTGATAGAAAAATAAGTCCCCTAGTTCTAATAGGAGAGAAGGGCGACTAACCCTAGTTAACTATACTAGGGTTGCCACCCCTCATACATATTATGAGGGGTTTTGGGCCTCTTTTGTATCGGGTCCAATTATATGTGCTTCCTCGACTTTTAACCCAACACATTATAGTTTAATCCAACCCAACACGTGTTTTTCTATTTCCTAAAATAAATATTTTTATTAAATTAATTTAAATTAATTAAATTTCCAATTAAATAAAATTTTTAACCTAATTTAAATTCTGTTAAAGTCATGGCAAGTTTACCATAAAAGAGTCTATAAGAAAATATATTTAATTTTCATACTCAACAGATTCACAATGAACAATTAATTAAATTGCACTTTCGAACTTTAATTATTTAATTAAACAATAATTCAAAAACCTTAAATTGATTATCAAATCATTTCCGTACCTAGTGAGAAACCACATTCATTTTCGAATGTAACCCATTTCTCTAACTATATAATTTCTATCCATTTCTATTAATTTGATTCTATATACAATTCAATTCTAGTTTCAACAAGCTAGTGGAGGGACCGATTGGACATATATAATTAGGGCTAAAATGATTTATAAGTAAGTTCCAACTTTCGCCTATTAATTATAAACTCATTTACTCACGAAGTCATTTTACCATAGTATCGCGACTGAGCTATCCCTAATTACATAACATTGCTAAAGTTTCTCAATCAATGCTCATCCAATGGCCTTGTGATAAGTGTCTTACCATCATACCATATCTTTAGTCTCTTTGTGATAAATCATTTCTTCCAATATGGTCTTATTTTATCTCATGGTAACCATTACATCTTCCTTCATAAAAAGTCGATTACTATCAAATAGTAATTAAGTCATTCATCACAAAGACAAAAGACCTGTGGCCACGTTTAATTTTTATCTATCATGTAATGCCAATGAGAGGATATCATTTACCCATTTAATGGGCTACGAATTTCATTATTATGAATTATGCTACACACTACAGAAGTCGTATATCCAACGCCCCGGCTTTCTCTTTCTTATCTATTCTAACTCAAACTTTTACTTACATCAAAGTACATAAGTCACGCATACATAGCCCATCATCCACTTAGGATTTTAGGTATGTCACATTATGAATGTCACAAGTGAATAAATACATAAACAGATTTAGGATCTATTCTACATTGGTCTTTTTTGATGTACTATCATTCAAGTTAGTCACATCTATGTCTCCATCTTTTGAGAGTCATCCACTCTGATGCTTAAAACAAAGCATCTCCCTAATTGAACTTGATAGATGAAATATTAGACTAAGGACTTATTTAGGTTCATCTACTAATAAAACTTGTTGTTTTGTCTACAATCCAACCACATAGTACTGCTTAGTATTAGTTAAACATTAGATAACTAGTGAGCTAATATTTGTTTCCATTTTGCTTTGTGTGCATAAACCATTAAAAATATACAAAGGGTATTAATGTAATTCATGAATAATTTTATTAAACCAATTTTTTTGAAAAAAATTACAAGTGTACATAGATGAAAATACTACACTTAGGGTACCAAATCCAACATGATAACATTTTCCTAGAAGAAAATGTGTTAATCTCTCATACCAAGCCTTAGGTGCCTGTTTTAGGCCATAAAAAGCTTTCTTTAGCTTGTAGACATAATCTAGATGTATTGAGTCTTCAAAGACATTTGGGTTGAGCCGCAAAAGCTTCTTTCTTTAGGTAGCCATTCAAAAAAGCACATTTATTTGAAACAATTTAATGTTCAAATGTGTGGACAAAGCTAAGAGTAGCCTTATAGCCTCTAATCTAGTAGTAGAGGCAATGGTCTCAACGAAATCTATACTTTCAACCTATGTATACCCTTGAGCTACAATCCTTGCCTTGTTCCTTGTAATGCAACCATTCTCATCAGTTTTATTCTTGAAGATCTATTTTGTACCAATCACATTATAGTGAACTTCCTTGGGAACCAAATCCCAAACTTGGTTTCTCTTGAATTTTTGAAGCTATTCCTGCATTACATTGATCTAATCAACATCCTTCAAAGCTTCTTCAAAATTTTTAGGCTCAATTTGAGATGTATAGCAGACCAATATAATTATATCTCTATAGTTAGGGCTTAACATCTATATAGTTTGAACACCACATTGAAAGTCACCAATAACATCATCCATGGAATGGTTCTTTTGATAAGGGTTGAACATGTTCATTTGAATCACTAGAATCACTAATTTCATCAACATTCAAAATTTCATAGATTTTTGAATGAAGTTTCTCACTTGTTTCATTCAAAAACACTGAGCATAATTTCAGGTACTATTTGTGTCATAGATTCCTCCTCAACATCAGCAAACTTTTGAGTTGTTTCATCTTACACCACAATAATAATTAACTCCATGATCTTCTTGAGATGCTTATTGTAGACCCAATAAGCCTTGATTCTATTTAAGTACCCAAGGAAGACTCATTCATCACTCTTTGCATCAAACTTTCCTTGGTATTCCTAGTCTCTGAAAATATCACTCAAATTGCCAAAAATATGAAAATATCTAGCAATAGGTTTCTTACCACGCCATAATTCATATGGATTTGTGCAAGTCTTTTTTCTCAAGTGAACCCGAGTTGATGACATAAGCAGTAGTATGAAATGTTTCAACCCAAAACCTATGAGTTATTCCCTTGTTATTTAACATCACTCAAGCCATCTCTTGAATGGTTCTATTTTTCCTTTCTACTATTCCATTCTTTTAAGAAGTCTTGGCAGTAGAGAATTCATTAGAAATTCCTTCTTCATCACAAAACTCAGCAAACTCTTAGTCTATAAACTCTTTTCCATGATCACTTCTAAACCTGTCAGTAGCTCTAATTTTTCATTCTTTCTTGATCATGAGCCTTTTTTAGAGTTTTTAAATTCTCTGAAGGTGTCTGATTTCTCCTCCAAGAATCTTACTTAGGTGTAACAAGAGAAGCTATACATACGAACACTTACATGTTACCTCTAATACTTTCAATTTGCATTGGTCAAAAAATATCTATGTGAAGTAGCTGAAGTGGAGCTATGGTTTGAATCTGTGCCAACAGTTTATAGGACTCCCTATGTTGCTTCCCTTTGAGGGAATCTCTACAGACTTTAGGTATAGTTCCTTCTAGTTTTGGCAAGCCTCAAACTATATCATATCAAACTAATTTTTGTAGTCCTTGACAGTAAATGTGTCCCAACTTCTCATGCCACAATTCTAGATCAGACACTCTTACCTTGTTTTACTTGGATGGCAAAAAGACTTTATAACAATTGTCAAAAGTCCTGACACCCTCCATGATTTCTTCATCCTGCCTTAAGGTTACCACACACTTATCCTTTACAAAGTTTACAAGCATTCCTTGATCATAAAGCAAACCAATGTTGGTTAAGTTAGCTTTAATGCCATTAACATATAGTACGTTCTTCAGATTAGGCATCCTACTAACTGCAAGTGTCCCTTTACCACAAATCTTTCCTTTCTTCCAATTGTAAAAAATAACACTTACGCATGAGAGGTTACCAATTATATGGCATGAGCAGCCACTATCAATGAAATATATATCAACAATTGAAACTTTGAGTGATAGACGTGCAACAAACAAACATTGTTGATCTTTTCTTCTCCACACAAGTTTTTTCTTCTTACGAATAGTGACATAATTAGTGGGCACAGTTTGTGGCACTGGTTTATATGGCTTGAAACACCACAGTAGTGAAAAATTATCCTTCTTTTGGTAGATTGAGCTAAATTATTCTAAATTTAGACTTTTCTTGAACTTTTACCCATTTAAAGCATTCTCCAGGACAGTGGTTACTTTCTTCTTTAACAAACACTCTAGGATTTTCTACAATAGCTTTGCGTTTGTCTATGAAGCCTAGTCTTCCTCTCTTTTGATCCATTTTTCCAATTGTTATCATCACATTCAATATGCTAGTACTGCAATTGAAATTCTCAAGAGTCTACCTTGTATCTTTTAGTTCTTTTTCAAGCTTTTCAGCCCTTTTTAATTTCTCATCAAGCTCCATTAACTTTCCATCTACTTGTCCTTCAAGCAAAAAGACTTTTTTTTTTGAAAAAAATCATTCTCAATTGAAAGCTTTGAGTTAACTTCACTGAGAAGATTTCATTTTTCCAACATGAGATTTTAGGCTTTCGGCAGTTCCTCATGTGCCTCTTCTTCATTGCACTTCATCGATTCACAATAAAAAAATCTTATTCATCTTTCTTCATTGTGAGAGAAACAAAATTTCCCACATGTTTGTCATTGGACTCTAATTCTGAACTACTTTTATCATCACTCCAAGTCACACATAAAGACTTTCCCTTCTTCTTTTTCAGGGTATAAACATATTTTGCTTGGATATGCCTAAATCCATGGCACTTATGACATTGAATTCCATGTTTCTTCTCCTTAACAGGTTCCTTTTACTCGTATTTGTCTTTACATTTTCCCTTTTAGATAGCCTTGGATTACTCAGATTGTTTACTCTTTCCAAACTACTTCATTTCCATCTTGTTGAACCCTTAAGTGAACAAAGCCAACTATTCTTGTATCTCCTTAATAACAGTGCTTTCTTCAGTGGGCCTAGTTTTTGCTAGTGAAAAGGTAATATTCTTCTTAGGTTTCAGCTTGCTCTTCTCAGCCTCTTCCAAGTTAGTCTCAAAGGTTTGAAGTGATCCAATTAACTCATCTATCCTCATGGCATCAATATCCTTCGTCTCCTCAATGGCAGTTACTTTTATGTTGAACCTCTCAAACAATGACTTGAACACCTTTCTCAGCAATTTAGAATTTGAGTACTCACTCCCTAATGCAAAAGCCTTATTAGTTAGGTCATAGATTTTTGCATAAAACTCTCTAATGGTCTCTATTTCCTACATCCTCAGAGTCTCAATTTTAGTTGTCAACATCTGAAGCTTAAATTGTTTCACTGTATTAGTCCCTTCATGAGTTGTCTCTAGTATTTCCCAAGCCTCCTTTGCTTCAGTACACTTAGAAATTCTCTTGAACTCTTGTGCATCTACCCTATAAAAAATAATATAAATTACTTTCGAGTTGGCATTAGCAGTCATTTCTTCTTTAATAGTCTAGGTTGCCTCGAGCTTGGAAATTTTTACTCTTTCAACTTTAGTGAAGGGATGAGTCCATCCAATTAAAATAGCTCTCTATGCTTGTTCATTAGTTGACTTCATGAAAGTTTTCATCTTAGCTTTGTAGTAAGCATAATTTGCTCCATCGAGCATGGGGGCATGAGGCCGAAGATCCATTGTAAACAAGTATATTAACCAAGATAATCACTATTTGTGTTAAATGAGAGACTCTGATACCAATTGTATAAATAAGGGAGTTACTTGCTTAGCAAATTGAAACTGTGGCTAAAATGGTGCTCGGAACTATGGCCACAATTTCAACCACGAAATCAACAGTGCAAAAAAAGTAAAGATGAATATCAATATTGTTTACGCAGTTCAACCTTAGTCTATGTTTGTGGGGCCTTGCCTAAAGTAATGATCCACTATCTTTCTCACAATACAACCATTGATTTAAGTCTTAACACTAGTCTAACAATCACCAATTTAGTGACCCCACTATTGTACAAAAACTAGATCACTCTCCCACTAAGCTCCCCCTCAAAAGCTTAGCTTTTCAACTCAAAAGACTCTTTTGATTGCTTATAGAAATAATGCACTCATACACGTTTCTAAGTTGAACAAATTTTTGCTCTATCAAACTCTCAAGCTCTCGGTTACTCTTCAATAGTCTTTTTAACCTAGGCAAAACTTAGGTGTTTTTTTTACATAAGAGTTATAATTTAATCACTTTTCTATAAAGTAAAGCTAAAAATTAGCATAAGATTATACTTCTGTAAGAGTCTTGATGTAATCCAATATCTTTAAATATAGAAAGTGACAAAAAAATTATTTACTCGTTCAAATATCATCAAAATAAATATCCCAATGCTTTTTTTTCTAAAATTTGCTAACTTTTAAAATAGGCAAGTAACACAATGAAACAATTCCTGAAGTTGTGACCACTGTTTTAGCTACAAAAACAAGCAAATAATTTTTCTTGCCACCAAATGTGTCAACAATATTAGTTCAATAAACTATTAAGTTCCTTAATTAAATATTCTACTATGAAATTGGAACATCATAAATGTATAAATTGATTACTTGAATTTAATAACTCACAACAAAATTACTTCTATTATTAAATTTTAATGTTTTTCAAAACATAATTATTTTAAAATATTCCCTTCACCGATAGAATAGGTGTGATGAATTGTTGTATTGATAAAAAATTAATTATTGAATGAATATATTACAATGCTTTAAATTTTTTATAAAATTTTAAAAGAAAAATTATATATCATCTAACTATGATTTTTTTTTGTCATTCTATCATGAAAAATTACAAAATAATTACCCAATTATTTAATTTTATCTTTTTTAATTACCAATACATCTTTTTAAAAAAATTCCATAATTGGGATAAAACATATGACGATTTCTTATTTTTACTTGTGGAATTAACAAACATCATCTCTAATATACTAAAGAATTATCCTTATAAAATTATCATTTGAAAATGGTAAAAAAATTGTTTCGTCATTTTATAACTTGCTAAGTAAAAAAATTTGAATTATAAAGAAATTAAGTAAAAGCAAAAAAAAAAATCTTTATAGTTTGCAATAGGTATGTGTCTAGTAATTTAAAAAAAGTTATTTATCTGAAATTTTAGGAATATGCTAATAAAAATTAATTTAAAAGAAGTAAGAAATGCTAAAATGTAGTTTTGTAAAATTAAAACATTTCACTTAAAGAGTAAACTTTTAAAGTTGATCTAAAATACATATTAAATTATATTAAAATTACCACATCCGGAATACGGATGGAATTCAAAGGAAAAATATTAAGAATACGTAAAAATGAAATTAACACTATTATTCAGATTGTGACACATTCATTATGTTGATAAAGAAAATTAGGTAATAAATATATTTAAAAAATTGATGTAAAATTTAAAGTACTTTAACCGAAATGATAAAATTAAGATAATGAAAATGGTATATTAAGTTAAGCTCTTATATGTATATAATTTTAAAATTTATATAAAATATAAAAATAAAAATACATTCAATAATATTTCTTATTTTATAAAAACATTTTTTTTTTATAATTTCATAAGTGATTTAAGATACGCCAACCGCTCTTCAGTCTTGGTCAATTTTGTCCATAAATATGAGCCCTCTCCATTGCATTTGTTAGCTTTTCTCAGTCCACCTACTGAACCTCTAAGCCTTGGTTCATATTCTTTGGTTCTTATTGTTAGTGTTATCAACGTCATGTTTTCCACTGTTTCGGCCACTTTTTCACCGGATTCGATGCTCGACAACGATCCAATTCCTGATATCGAAACCAACATCATGAAGTGGGACTGGTCGGAACTTTTCTCGCCCAGCCAATCAACCGGTTCCGCAAGGTCGTCGGGCACCGGTTCAGATGAAGCGAAACAAAGCCTCACCGGTGGTAGTACCAGCTCCCTTAAAGATCCAAACCAACGGGTTCCCACCATCGACGAACGAAAGCTACGGCGAATGATATCGAACCGGGCTTCAGCACGGAGGTCACGGATGCGTAAGCGGAATCATTTAGAAAATCTAACGAATGAGGTGAAACAGCTTCAGATCCAGAACCAAGAACTCAACAACCGGTTGAAGTCCCTTTCCGACCTCAATCATTGTCTAAGGATAGACAACAATCGGGTCCGATTTGAATGTAGTATCCTGCAACAAGAAGTATTGGATATGCGTCAACTTTTGGTATTCACATAACTTCATCAGTTTTCATGAAATCAAGTTACAGTCTATTACTTGACTCTTGTCTTTCGATCAAACCTCACCATTATATACACACACATACTATCATGAAGTTCTTTATATTATATTATATTACCATAAAATCTGTAATCTTGGCACTTGATATTATTGCTGTATAGCAATTTAAAGACTGTAATTTGGAATTTTTTTCAATTTAGAAGTGTGAGAGTATTTATGGGTAGTTTAGAACATAATACAAAATGCAGCAAATAGAACAGCAGCTGGAGAAAACAGAATAAATCATCACTTATAGAAAACACCGAAAACAAATACACTAAATGAGACAAAGCTGCATTAAAGCTAAACATACGACATCTCAGCAAAGACCAATAATAACAAGACATAACGACAATTGAAGCAAAATAGTTGTGTCATAATGGGTCGAATGAGAGTTACACGCTAAACGCAAGCTATTTTAAACCAGGGTTAAATAGCATTTTAGAACTTGAATTTGATAATTTTTCTCACATTGGGGCCTGAACTTCTTTTTAATCTAAATTAAGCCTTAAACTTGACAATTGTTCTCATATTGGGGCCTAATCTTTTTTTTGGTTCAAGTTGGACCCTAAACATGGCAAATGTTCCCACGTTGGGACTTCAACTTTTTTTTTTCCAAATTAGCCCTTGAAAACCTTAAAGTTTAAGCCTCAATGTGAGAAAAGTTTCCAAGTTAAGGTCTGAATGTGGGAACAATTGCCAAGTTTAGCACCTAACTTGGACAAAAAAAATAGACCCCAATGTGGGAAATTTTGCGAACTTCAAGTCCCAAATAATGATTTAACACTTTAAACAATGACTCGACACTAATTTTTTTAGTTACGAAAATGTCATAATTAGAATAGCATAAGTTTAAACCAAAAACATTCTAAAGGAGCAAATTTAGTTCTACTTTACTAATCTAAGTTTAAAAGTACGGAAGAGTTACCATTCTTACCACACCTATCCTAAGATAATATAATTTTTAATCTTGTAATTTTCGACTCCAAATTTATTATCTAAGTCATCTAAATATCTCTAAGGTTTAAAGAATCCAAATTTTAAACAAAATTAATAAAAAACATTTAGGCACAAAAAAATTATAAAACATGCATAATATTATTAAAAAACCAAAGTGTTGAGACAAAATGAGCTGAGAGTTGTTGAGTGGCACTCAACAGTGCCAACTATAGACTGCCATTGACTGTCAATTGCCATTGAGGTGGTTTAAAAACTTGCCTTATTTGGTTTGAGAATTTAATAAAGAAAATCTTTAAACTTGTTTATGTGTTGCTTTATTGAAGATATTATGGTCCATATATGGAATATCAATCCTTAGCATTTGGAGATTGGAATAGATTCAAATGAGTCAAATCAACCCTTGAAACAAGGATGATTGATGAAGACCTTCTAGCTATTTTGGAAATCAGATATTTAATTGATTGTACTTTGATTATTAAGATTGTATTCACTTAGATTTGATGATAGCAAGCCGAAATTTAATATATGATTTAGGGCTTGTCTAGGTTTTCTAAGAGAGCTAATTAAGTGCATTCTAATATGTTAATTTGAGGAACTATTTGTGAGAGAGTGCAAATTGTTTTTGTAAACATTATTGAGTGTTTACTGCCCAAGTTCTTAAGGGGAGCATTTGGAGGTGAGTGTTATAGTCTTTAGGTATAAATGTGAGATCTTAATACTCAGGGAGTGATAGAGTGTGAATCACTTGTTGTACTTGTGATCAAGGATTGTGGAACTCATTAAGGTAGGCTCCGTAGATGTAGGGAAATTGAAATGCATAAACAAATCTTTGTGTTCTTTCTATTTTGTTTGTGTAGCTTTTAGCAATGGCAAGTCGTAGTTGCCACTTCAGACTAGCACTTCCATTACATTTTTTTATTTTGAGCAAATATACAACTTAAGGTAGCAACAATTGGCATCAGAGGAAACATTTAACGTATCTAGTGGAGAATATGATGTTGCTTTATGCTGAGAATGGAAGGTTCATCGATTACTCATCCTCCTATGCTTGAGAATGATAACTATATCTATTGGAAGGCTAGAATGAAAGCCTACACTAATCCTATCGATGAAAAGGCATGAAGATCTGTTCTAACTGTCTACCAAGCTCCTACTATTGGTTTAGATGTTGGAAAGGATTCCAAGCTCCTACTATTTATGTCATATTTTTTGGCATTGATATGCAAGAGTTCAAACGTATTTCAAAGTGCATAGTTGCAAAGGAAACATGGGAAATTCTTCAAACTGCTTATGAGGGAACTAATATGGTTAAGCAATTCAAGAGGCAGATGCTAACCACCAAATCAAAATAGTATGATACTCCAAACTGCTCATGAGGGAACTAATACGGTCAACTAATGCGTGTAACAACCCGTTTTCAGTGAAATCAGAACAGTGGTTTCGGGACCACAAATTCGAATCTAGAAGAAAAAATATTTTAATATTATTTCATGGTCTGCACTATGATATAAAAATCGTATGAAAATTTTGTTAAGAAATTTTACTGATTACATGTTTAATTTGATGAAAAGGACCAAATTGCATAAAGTGCAAAAGTTGAATTCTAGTAGCTAAAGGGATCAAATAGCTATGGAATTCAAAATTTCAGGTCCTTATATGGCAAATAGACCATTTAGAGGAGTTAGTAGATAAGTATGATTAGTCATCATTGGAAAATTTAATAAAGAAAATGACTAAATTGGAAAATAAATAAATAAAAGATGATAAAGTAATTAAATAAGAAAATATCATCAATTTATATCATCTTTCCTAAAAATAAGACGTGGAAACCCTAGCCATGGTTATGGAGTTCAAGTAAGCTTATTTTTCTTGATTAGATGAGTATCATTGTCTCGTTTTTAATGATTTTTATGTTTCCCAGATCGTAATAGCTTAATCTAGCTATCTCGGGGATTAATTTGTAAAACTATTAAAGTTTTAAGGTTTTTCCATGGACGAGTATAGTTGAATAATGAAATTTTATGGTAGAAAATGAAAGGTTGTTGATAAGTAAACAACTTTTGTAAAGGAAATTTTGATGAAATTATGATTTAGGGACTAAATTGAAAAGATGTAAAATTTATGGAAAAATTTTAAATTTTGTGAAATACATGGGTTGCTATTGTGATATATAAAAATTGGCTAGGCTTGGAAAAAGCATTAAATTGTATGAATTTCATTTTCCGAGCCTAGGGACAAAATTAGAATTAATCAAAAGCATAGGGGTAAAATAGTATTTTTTCTAAATGTGTGTATTGGATTGAATTGATTTAAATTCATTCATATAGATCTGGATAGACCAAATGCGGAGTTAGAACGAGGAAAGGAAAAAGTATTGGATTAGTATATTTCAAACCTACAAACATTTGTCGAGGTAAGCTCGTGTAACTAATTGTATATTTATATTTCCGAATTGAATGTTATGATTGTGAAATGTATGATTGCCATGAATGAATATTGATCACATATCTGAAAAAATATCTGACAAGTACATAGTCCTGTTTGAAAGTAATAAATTCGATGGATACAAATGACATTGTCATTAAGGGTTCCCGATCGACTGTGATCCTGCATGTGCTGCGGACACATCACAACTCTTATGAGTGTCCCAATAATAGGCTCTCACGAGCTTCTCATTATTTAGCTCTTATGAGCTTCACGTTTATGGCTCGTATAAGCTTCCTGATTAATGGCTCTCCGGAGCTACCCAATATTGGCTCGCATGAGCTTCCCGATTATGGCTCTTATGAGCTTCTCGTTACATGGCTCACATGAGCTTCCTGTTATATGGCTTTAAAGAGCTACCTATTAAATGCTTACATGAGCATTCCTGAATATGAATTGACGGATATTATATAAGTTGATTGATTACAGTTTTGTACACTTAGTGTGTACTACCAGTGTATCCATCAATATTTTAAATGATTCAACGAGCAAAATTCTGATATGAAACAATATGAGTACAAAATTAATTATTACCGTATATTCCAGAAATACATGAAAATGTTGTTACTTGATATGTTGAAAAATGAGACGAAAGATACGTGTGTATGAAACTTGCTTGATGACTATGTACATTTATGAGTTATTATATGAATTACATGACTAACATGCTTGATGAGGATATGTTTTTAGGCATTTGGCCAAATTGGTTTGAGCATGTTTAATTTGTTTACCTTAAATGTGAATCAAATGATAAGTTAAAATTCATGTTATACGAACTTACTAAGCTTTAAAACTTACTCTATTTTACTTTCCCTGTTTTATAGTAACTCGGAAGCTCGTTAAGGTTGGAAGCTGGTAAGAGCTACATCCCACTATCCATCGGCCTTTTAGGTATATATAGCAAACTAAATTTTGCTTATAATGGCATGTATAGGTTAATTTGTCCAATGATGGCATGTAAATGTTTGGTTGAAACTAGCCATTGGCATGACTTGTTATTGGTATAATTTGATATGTATATATAAGGTCATATCATGATTGATGTGTGTTTTGGTATGGTTGAATGATGAATAACTAATAGGCATATTGAGGCATGGTTTGATTTGGTAGATTTAACACAAATATGTTTATATATGTGTTTGGTTAATTTGATAAATATGGACTCTTGGTCATATGCATTGATATGTCATTTATAAAATTTGGTTTTCGCTTGATTTAAATGTCTTGTATTGTTTTGTGAATGTGTTAAAGTATTAATGTAGGTGGAAGATAAATTGGGTGAGAAATGTAGCTAGAAAAATAACCTATTTCATCCACACGGGTAGAGACACTGGCGTGTGTCCCCTGTACTTTAAAATTTGTACAAATCAGTATGCTCAAAATTGATCACACAGCCTAGCACACGAGCATGTGGTTTGGCCGTGTGTCCCCTGCATCTATTAATTTGCAAAATAGAATACTCATAATTTTTCACACGGCCTAGCACGTAGGCGTGTGGCTTGGCCGTGTGACCCCTGCACCTATTTATTGCCAGTCAGTATGTTCACATGACCTAACATAGTGATTTGGCCGTGTGACCTAAGTCAGAGAGCTCCCAAGTTTGGACACGGGCTGGGACATGGCCGTGTGTCCCTAATTCGAATGCCCACATAGCCTGAGACACGGGCGTGTCTATTGATCGTGCGAGAAACACGGCCAGCCACATGGGCATGTGTCCCCTGCACCTTTGAAAATTTTGATATTTTTCGAAAAACTTTATGAGTACCCGGTTTAGTCCTGACCTATTTCTAATGTGTATTTTGGATCCCTAGGGTTCATATAAGGGACTTTATGATTGATTTCTGATATGAATAATGTATGATGTGAAATATCTATTTACTTGATCTGTAAATTTTGATAATGCTTTGTAACCCTGTTTTGGCTATGGATACGGGTTAGGGGTGTTACATGGTAAGTTCTATGCCAAATTGCGTGACCTGTCAAATCAGGCTTTTGCACTTAGAGAAGAGTATTTGAACTCTAAATTGTTAAGGAATGTCTTAAGGTCATTGCCTGAAAGATTCTCTATCAAAGTGATTACCATTGAAAGGGCCAAAGATATGGATAGTTCTAAGATTGATGAGTTGGTAGGGTCTCTTCAAAATTTTAAGCTGAATTTGGATGAGTCCAAGAAGGTTAAGTATATGGGAGAAAAGAGCATCGCACTCTAAGTTGCTGATGAAGTGTCAATTCCCAAAGCCTCTACTATTAGAAGAACTTCAAGAGTAGATTTGACTTGATCCGGCTCAGAAGGTTGAGTCGAGTTCACTTAAGTTGCCCGATCGTCAATGAGAAGTTCGTTCAGAATTGTTAAAAGATATAATTTTGTTAAGTATGAGCGCAAGTAGATAAAAGGGTTTCAAAAGATAGGTTAGGCTTAATATTTGATAGGCTCGGTTTGAATAAAGAAGTAAAGTAAATAGTAGATAGATAGGATGGAATGGAAATGTGAACTCAAGCTTCAAGATCGATTCAATACTATAAAAAGTATTGCCTCAGGACTTATATCGCTTAAGGTGGATAAATGAAAGGAAGAAGATGGACCTTGACCCATTACATATAAAGAGGTATGAACCAAAGGCATAAATTAATGGATGAACGCCACACCGGATTGGTGATAAGTTCAAAGAGTTCGGGTTGACGCCACTAGCAAGCTAGATAAGTCAAATCGAGACTAAAACGAAATAGAGTGGAAGAAACCTCACAAGAATAAAAGCTCGATTAATAATTTGGCAAAAGTTATTTACAACAGAAATGTGCTAAGTATTTATAGCATTACATAAGGCTAGCCGAATGACAACAAGACTTAAGAGCTAAGTATTCGGCTATGGGAAAAGTTACTGAATGTGATGTCTAGGTTCAACCGATTATTTCTTCAATGGACAACTTTTAATGTGGGAAAATTCAGCTAAACGACCATGTCTAGATTTGGCTTGGGTATGAATGAATCTTCCAATAGATGCTTCTTGGCCGAATAGTCACTTAAAGCAGCCAAATAATCAGCAAACAATTCATGAAGCTGGACATTCATGCATTCTCCCATTCGATGTAACTAACTGTTCATGCACCATCCATTAAGCCTCCTTTATGAATATAATTTGGGAATTTATTTAGTAGCTACTCTTTAGCCGAATGGATGCTTAAGAGTTCAAAGATCAACACACCATGCGTTGAAGGTAGTCATGCATGAATCTTCTTTATGATGAATCTAGTCGTACATGCACCTCACATTTAATGAACCTTCACATTTGGTTGTACCTACATAATTCATGAACACATTAATTTCCAAGGTATATTCGGCTGGTCCTTAATGAAACAACATCTAGACACATTAAATAATATACTATGGCAAAGTAAAAACACTTAAATGAAAATCTAGCAAGTAATTAAATTCGGCTAGCTCAAAAGGATGTGAAACCATTAATGAGTTGATTTGAGCTAGGGAATTTTATCATAAGATGTATTAAATTGAATAAATTAAAGCTAATACTTAAGTTATTTTAATGATAAAAGAAACGAGCTGAAAGTAATTTAAATTGAGCTTAAACGAGCTGAATTAAGCTCAAGCGAGCTGATTGGAGCTGAATGAAACTTGAGGAGCTAGAAAGGAGTTGAAGTCAGCTTGCACTAAGGTGCAAGGATTCTTTAAAGTGCTAGCTCAAGCTTCATCATCATCAATTAGCTGAATCTCCTACCAAAGTTGAGGACATAAAGCTGAAACAGCTTCTTGAAGGCGCCTAGCTCAAGCTCGAGTCATGGGTCCTTTAGGGAGCTTGATACGATTGGAGCTAAGGCTGGTTGAGCTACGGGTCATGGTCATGTCATTCCCCCTCTTTAAAGCTACTTGTCCTCAAGTCGAGCATTTGGTTGACTTCAAAGCTTGAAAGAAAACTTACAACAATCTGATTAAAATTCAGAACTTGACAACTAAAAACAACATCAAAGAGTAAAGGATTAAAATTATGATAAGTTAAAAACAGACCAATCCTCTTCGATTCAAGTACAAATAATGGACCGTTGTATACAAAATAAGAATTGAATTTTACCCTTCCAAATGATCTCTGGATATTCGAAATCAATGTTAGATTGCACCCATAATGCGTGAAAATTTCATTCAACGATGCTGGAATACAATATCTGATTTGGTTCAAACATGCATTCCTCAAATTGTCCAATAGTTTCGATGGGTCAATATTACTAACAAGTGGACTTAATTGGATCAAAGAATAATTAATCTTGGATGTTTGCAAACAATCATGTTTCTTTATCCAAACCTTCTTAACATAATCAGGCAAAGAGAAAGGTTTATAGTATCCATCATCTTGCACATTCAAAATGTGCCATGGCCATTTGAATGCAATTCTATTCATTCTCACAATGACAACATGTTTTGTGTTAACAATGTTCTCGGTATCATCATTCAACTCAAAAGATTCGTTAGTAAGCCATGAAGAACAATGAACCATTTGAGAAATCAAATATTTTTCGAAAGTCAATATATCTACAGGAGTTTGATTATCGTTCGAATAAAGCAACAATGGTTGAATATTTCTAGAAGTCTTACCTTGTTCGCCTTTAGGAATAGGAAATTGAAGTTCGATTTTACCTTGTTCAATAATCTCAAACCGTTTCACTTCAGGATTAAAGTGTGATCAGAACTCCTTCCTTGAGTTAACCTAAAATGATGAAACAAGAAAACAAGGGTTATTCAGAACTTCTTTCTTTTTCTCACTCACTTTTCTTTTCTTTTCTTTTTCTTTTTCTAAGCTCTCATTTTTCTCACAACTCAATTTCTTCTCTTTTGATTTTTCTTCTTTCTTTCTTTTTCTTTTTCATTTTTATTTTTATTTTCTTTTTCCTTTTCTTTTGTCTCTTTACTCGTTTCATTTTCTCTCAATTGTTCCATAGAATGTTTTAATCTTTGTTCGTCCTCCAAAACTTATTTTGGTGTTAGTGGTGCCAAAGCTACGTTTCTACCATTGTGCTCGAAGGTGTATTGATTTGCAAAATTGTCATGTTTGACCCTCCGATCAACCTGCCATGGTCTTCCAAGTAGTAAGTGCCTCGCATGCATGGGTACCACATCACACAAGACTTCGTTGTGATACTTTCCAATTGAAAAAGTCACGAGTACTTGTTTAGTTACCTTTAACACAACACCTTCATTAAGCCATTGTAGCTTGTAGGGACTTTGTAATATCCTGAAAATTACTACTGTAATACCCCAAAAATTACTACAGTAAGAAAGTAGGTATCATTGATAGTAAAATAAGGAAATAAAGTGACAAAAAGGGAAATTTTGAGTTATGACAACATTGAGAATTATATTATGACATATTAATTCAAGAAAAGATTAAATTGCAAAAGTGAGAAAAGTTTTGTTGCCCAAGAGTAAATACTCGAAATTTGAGGTATTAAAGTGTAAATACAAAAAATTTGAAGGACCAGTAGTGTAAATATTTTAAGAGTGGAATAATCTAGAAACTAAGGAAAATGGATGAATTAGGACCAAATTGAAAAGGGTGAAGAATTTTGAGGGACTAAATTGCAATTTTACTAAATTAAGTGATCACTCAAGGATGAAATTTCAAAAGATTATAAAGGGCAAAATGGTCAAATAGAGAGAGAGAATTCTAGAAGATAATGATGATGTTTGTGATATTTTTAATTAATTAATTAGATAAATGTTATTTAATTAATATTTTTTTAAGATTTTTAGTATTATTTTATTGTTAAATGATTAATATAAAAGGGAGGAAAGATGATGAAAAAATCATCATCTTTCCATGCACCCAACGTTAGAAGAGAAGAGAAGAAAGAAATTTTTGCTTTCTTTACAATTTGGTCCTTTCACCAAAAATTCACTATTTTCACCTAGAAATCAAAAGAATTTCCATAGCTTCCAAGAGAGAAAAGTAATAAGGAGACAATGGGGAGCTAGAATGTCAAGTTAGATTCAAGAAATAGAAGCTGGAGGAGAGAGAAAATCAAGTTAAAGATTGAAATCAATAGCACAAGGTAAGAACATCAAGATTTCAATATATTTTTAAGTTTGTTATTGTTGAAAAAGCATGTAAATGATGTTATAGTAGAGTTTTCTTAAATAAAGTCTTATGTTCTTGATATATTAGTGAAAGGAAATAAGTAAAAATGATGTGGAATATTATATAGAAAGGAAATTAGGGAGTTATAAACTTAGTAATCAACATCTTGCGCTAAAACAATTTTGGACAGCTTTGAATGAGCAAGTAAATAAATAGTAAAATTATAGATAATTTTACATATAAGCATGTTATATACATTAAGGATGTGGAATGGAGAGGAGGAGGAGGAAAATAAATGATTATTCAACTAGCATGAGTTCTCATTAAAAATGGTCAATTTGCATATTTTAGGTTCAATGACTAAATTAAATAAAAGTAATATTTTAGGGTAAATTGATAAAAATGTCAAAAAGTGACCAAATTGCATGAAATGAATTGTTTTATTATTTAAATTAATAATTTGAATGAAATATTAATTTATATTAAGATTGGGTGGAAATTCGAGGAAAATAGAAAATTACCAAAATGTCCCTGAATTTTGATATTTCTGCAATTTAGGCTAGTAAGTTCGTGTAACTTGAATTATATTCTTAGATGGTTGAAATATATATATTGGATTGAGAAATTGATTTGAATTGTGAACATGAGAAATTGTGAATTGAATGAAATGGAAATGAAGCTTTAAATTACATGAGTAAATATTGGGTCTCATAGGCCCTATTTGTTATGAATATAATATTTCGAGGATATGTTGTAAAGAATTATAAAAGCACGTTAATAATTTGAAAGTTTTAATTCGGATGAAATTTTGTAACTCGGTTTAATACGTATGCAAATGTATGTCTTATAGTAATGCCTCGTAACCTATTCCAGCGTCGAATACGGGTAAGGGGTGTTACAATGTGACATTGCCAGATTCGATCATAACATTTAGACCGGGTTTAGGGTGTTACATTTAGTTGTATCAGAGCTATGGTTTAGTCGATTCTCGGACTAACATAGCGTATGTGAGTTTAGCTATACATGCCATATTATTACTCGTGATAATGTAATATCTTCCGACTCCAATGAAATTGTTTTGTAAAACAGAGATGACTTCTAATCGAGTTGTTTCCAATAATGCTAAAAAAAATTTCTATTGAGGTGATTGAAATGTGTTTATGATGAAACAAAATTTAGAAAGGTATGAATAGAAAATTCATGATAAGTATGTGTTAACGTATGAAGTAAGACAACCATGAGTTGAGAAATGTAGAAACGTAGAATAAAATGAAAGTTTATATGGTGATATGCTCATCTGCGTTTGCTTGGCGCGCATATGATGTTATGTGCTCAACATATTTGATTAAGTAAATAAGGTAAGTAAATATGCACAAATAGATGGAATGAATGTTTATGTACACTTGCTTGAATAAGTGTAATCAGTATGTTTATATGATAGAATCTTATGTTTAATTGTTAAATTAGAAATAATATGATGTTTGTTTTATGAATATTATAATAGTATGAAAATTGAATTGGAAGATCAAATTGAGTAGAAAGCAGGAAATGAGTATGATCATTCAATGAAGAATTGATGGTAAAGACCATGGTTGGACCATGGCAATATGTGAGCCAGTGTAAGACCATGTCTGGGACATGGCATTGGCATCGTTGAGATTATAAGAGGTCCCATGTAAGACCATGTCTGGGGCATGGTGTTGGCACTGAGATGAGAGGTCCCATGTAAGACCATGTCTGGGACATGGCGTTGGCACCGAGATGAAAGGTCCCATGTAAGACCATGTCTGGGACATGGCGTTGGCACCGAGATGAGAGGTCCCCCGTAAGACCATGTCTGGGATATGGCATGGGAACCAATATGAGAACTCCCATGTAAGACCATATCTGGGATATGGCATTGGCAGTACAGGAAACATCTCATGTAAGACCATGTCTGGGACATGGCTTTGGCATGTTATTATCAGAAAAGAGACACAAGTATCCTTATTATTCCAATGTGGCATAACGGGATAGTCAACGAGTTATGTTTCATGAAAGTTCAGGTAAAAGCATAAATAGCAAATTCAGGTGAGTTATAAAATTTAAGAACATATTATGTTACCAATTGAGAACTAACATTTCAGCAAGAGAAGAGTAAGCTATAATCATGAGTTATTTAAGTAAGCAAGTAAGTAAACAAGAAAGAGAGTAAGAAAAGATGAAGTTAAATTTTGATAAGACAAAATATTCAGGTATGATACTTAAAGAATGTATGTGTTAACTGGAAGTTTTTTTTTAGTGAATGGAATAAAGTGAGGTTTGTGATAATAGAATTAGTCAGAGAAATGATAATTAAGTGGTAAAGATGTCTGTGTGTGAAGGTTACAGTCGAAATGAACATGATGATCTTTTCTGGATATTATATATATTCTTTTATCCTCAGAGATATGTATGTGTAATTGTTCATTTCTAATAGAGTTCTTATGTTGTGAGAATGTTAGCTAATTATAATGTTAGACGAAAGCCCTGTTGGTCTGGTCGGTTTATGACTGGTTATTGTTCAGTTTTGCATGCATATTTAGAAAGTGTATTGTTTTGCTAAAAGAAATATTGTGCTAATGACTAAATTGCAAAACATATAAACGTGATATGTGAAATACATGATATGGATTATTAGTAAATTACGGATGAATAATGAATTTTGAAATATAATACATGTATTAAAGGTAGAGAAGATATAAATATATGAATTATTAGTACAAGGATTAAATTATAAAGGATGTAAAAGCATTATGTGAAAAGTGTAAAAGTGATATGCATGCATGATATAATTTGCCCAAGTTGATGAGATTAGAACTACTAGGATATTAGTGGTATATTATTAAAGGACCCTAGCACACTCTCTGATTAATAGCATGCTAGTGCTCTCCGATTATTAGCACATTTATGTTCTCTATATAACACTTTAGTGCTTTCTATTTAATAATGCATAATAATGCACCTCCGTATCAGTTTCGTATATCCTAAGTGTTCTATCTAATCTACTGTGCCTTTGTTAAAAAAATAATTAATTAATTAATTAATTTTCACTACAAGGTAAAGGTTTACCTCTGATTCATGTTTGAATATTGAATTAAAAATAAATTGTGAAATGAAAGGATAGAGAATGAATACAAATACTAAGCTAGGTAAATATGTACAGAAGAGAACTATAGTATGATAGAGATGACTTTAAGAAAACTAAATGAAGAAAGGACTTCTGGTTATGAAGAAAGATAGAAAATAAAAACTCGATTAAGTAAAAAGAATAATATTATTGAAAATGAAGTACAAAATGATATAAAAACTAGAAATGTTAGTGATAAGAATGGATAGAAAAGGATAATTGAAAGAATATAGAAATGATAAAGTTCATGATCAAAATAAAACAAGGAAATTTCGAGGACGAAATTTATTTTAAGTGGGGAGAAATGTAATATCTCGAAAATTACTACAGTAAGAAAGTAGGTATCATTGATAGTAAAATAAGGAAATAAAGTGACAAAAAGGGAAATTTTGAGTTATGGCAACATTGGGAATTATATCATGACATATTAATTCAAGAAAGGATTAAATCGCAAAAGTGAGAAAAGTTCTGTTGCCCAAGAGTAAATACTCAAAATTTGAGGGATTAAAGTGTAAATACAAAAAATTTGAAGGACCAGTAGTGTAAATATTTTAAGAGTGGAATAATCTAGAAACTAAGGGAAATGGATGAATTAGGACCAAATTGAAAAGGGTGAAGAATTTTGAGGGACTAAATTGTAATTTTAACAAAAATTAAGTGATGACTCAAGGATGAAATTTTAAAAGATTATAAAGGGCAAAGTGCTCAAATAGAGAGAGAGAGAGAATTCTAGAAGGTAATGATGATGTTTGTGATATTTTTAATTAATTAATTAGATAAATGTTATTTAATTAATATTTTATTAAGATTTTTAGTATTATTTTATTGTTAAGTGATTAATATAAAAGGGAGGAAAGATGATGAAAAAATCATCATCTTTCCATGCACCCAACGTTAGAAGAGAAGAGAAGAAAGAAAGTTTTGCTTTTTTTACAATTTGGTCCTCTCACCAAAAATTCACTATTTTCACCTAGAAATCAAAAGAATTTCCATAGCTTCCAAGAGCGAAAAGTAATAAGGAGACAATGGGGAGCTAGAATGTCAAGTTAGATTCAAGAAATAGAAGCTGGAGAAGAGAGAAAATCAAGTTAAATATTGAAATCAATAGCACAAGGTAAGAACATCAAGATTTCAATATATTTTAAAGTTTTTTATTGTTGAAAAAGCATGGAAATGATGTTATAGTAGAGTTTTCTTAAATAAAGTCTTAAGTTCTTGATATATTAGTGAAGGGAAATAAGTGAAAATGATGGGAAATATTATACAAAAAAGGAATTAGGGAGTTATAAACTTAGTAATCAACATCTTGCGCTAAAACAGTTTTGGACAGCTTTGAATGAACAAATAAATAAATAGTGAAATTATAGATAATGTTACATATAAGCATGTTATGTACATTAAGGATGTGGAATGGAGAGGAGGAGGAAAATAAATGATTATTCAACTAGCATGAGTTCTCATTAAAAATGGTCAATTTGCATATTTTAGGTTCAAGGACTAAATTGAATAAAAGTAATATTTTAAGGGTAAATTGGTAAAAATGTCAAAAAGTGACCAAATTGCGTGAAATGAATTGTTTTATTATTTAAATTAATAAATTGAATTAAATATTAATTTATATCAAGATTGGGTGGAAATTCGAGGAAAATAGAAAATTACCAAAATGTCCCTAAATTTTTATATTTCTGTAGTTTAGCCTGGTAAGTTCGTGTAACTTGAATTATATTCTTAGATGATTAAAATATATATATTGGATTGAGAACTTGATTTGAATTGTGAACATGAGAAATGTGAATTGAATGAAATGGAAATGAAGCTTTGAATTACATGAGTAAATATTGGGTCTCGTAGGCCCTATTTGTTATGAATATAATATTTCGAGGATATGTTGTAAAGAATTATAAAAGCACGTTAATAATTTGAAAGTTTTAATTCTGATGAAATTTTGTAACTCGGTTTAATACGTATGCAAATGTATGTCTTATAGTAATGCCTCGTAACCTATTCCAGCATCGAATACGGGTAAGGGGTGTTACAATGTGACATCGCCAGATTCGGTCATAATATTTAGACCGAGTTTGGGGTGTTACAGACTTGAATGTTTAGTGGTTGGCAAGGCAAGTTTCTCTACCATGTTCGTGCTTGCTACGTTTGTACAGCTACCTCCATCAATCACCAAACTACAAACCTTGCCTTGAACGTAACAACACGTATGGAACAGGTTTTCACGTTGCGGTTCACTTTCGGCGCTTTGTGCACTTAAGCTTCTTTTTACAACAAGCATTTCGCCTTCAACCGCGTATTACATTTCTTCCTCATCATCGGACTGTGGATCTGTTTCATTTTCCATCTGTTCAACCTCCTCCTCTGATTCAATATCTCCATTGGGCCGAATAACCATTGCATTCTGATTTGGACATTGGCTCGCTACGGGGCCCCTTCTGAGACATTTGAAACATTTTATATCTCTTGATCAATTTTGAAAGTTCTCAATAGCTTTGCCTTTGCTGGATTCGGCTACAGGCTTAGTCGGTTTCATCGGCATCACTGGTTCTTTCGTTGGATTGGCAGAAAATTCCTATTCGCACCTTGGTTCCATTTAGACATATTTGAAGAAGAGTAACTTTGAACGGAACCTTTCTTTTTAATTTTTTTCTCGACTTTAATGGTCATATGCAACATGTCAACAATTTCGACGTAGTCCTGAAGCTCTACAATATTGGCTATATCACGGTTAAGTCTAGCTAAAAATTGTGCCATAGTCGCTTCGCGGTCTTCTTGCACATCCACACGAATCATAGCAACTTCCATTTCCTTATAGTAATCTTCCACGCTTTTCATCCCCTGGGTAAGATTTTGGAGCTTTTGCAAAAGCTCTCGATGGTAATACGATGAAATGAACCTTCAATGCATCACAGCCTTCATCTCGGCCCAAGTGTTGATAGGACGCTAGCGATTTTGCCTCTGACTCGTAATGAGTTGGTTCCACCAAATCATGGCGTAATCTAAAAATTTTATAGCAGCCTACTTGACCTTTTTGGCCTCAGAGTAGTTGTGGCACTTTTATCAAAAATGCCGCTAAAGAACAAACCTTTAGCGGCGCTTCTAGCAAAAACGCCGCTAAAAACATAATCTTTAAAAAAATTATCTTAATCAAATAATATTTATTTTTATGATAAATATTATATTATGTTTTATTTTTTAAATTTAAACTTTAAATATACTTTTTAAGGATAAAAAAATACTATTTAAATTAAATTTTCTATGAAAATTTTAACTTTAAAACTAAATATAAAAATTAATGAATTTAATTTTAGAATTTAAAATAATAAATTAATAACACAAATAAGAGATCAGTTAGCACATTAGGAAGGGAGAGAAGTAGATTGTGAGAGAATAACTTGAGTGTCCACATGACATTGGCAAAGTAAAATATATCAAGTGATTACAATTAGGATTTTCAACCTTTCACTGTCCTTAAACCTTTAGAAAGTATGATTACAGAACATACTTTAGCATTTTCCTGAATAGATTATTTTGCCAGTCTCTCTTTCTCAGCACGCTAGAATGCTGGTGGATCTGATCCTCCATCGAGCCCTCTTGAAACCTTTATGAACTGCACCAACCAGTAACAGCATGAACTTGAGCTTCAATGATAGAACAGTTTCCAATGGTACAATTGTAGCGGGCAAAAGAAGATAGGAACGCCTAGTAGGTACATGGGTGCTCACCTCTTCATAACATTCATTACAAAGTCCATAGGCAAAAGGTTTTCTCTCCTTGTACCTACATAGCACTTCATCTAAGCTGGTTTCTTTTGACCCAGTATTTGGTTGTTTTCTAGTCAGTGAACTAGTTCGAAGCTCCCTCTCCTTCTCCGTAAACTTCTCCATCTGGTCATAAGTTTAAAACAATGGAGGTATTTTCAAGAAATGAAATCAATATTTAGAAAATAAATGCAACAGAGGAAAAGTTAACTACATGCAGAATACAACAAATTCAACATAACATTTGTTGTAATGATAAAAAATTGGCATCAAATTTTTCATAAAATTATTTAGATACTCCTTAGAGTGGACATAATCAATAAGAGTAATAGCAGTAAAGATTTAGTAAGCAAATTCTACCATACAAAAAATAATAGCAATGACATGTGTTACAATTACGACAACAACAACATAGCTTTTCTCCCATAAGATGCTGTAATCCATATAGAACAGATTATGCCAGCATGCTCTACTTAGTACCAAATGCAGATAGGAAGTCACATCAACATCAAAAGTGAAAAAAGTCCCAAACTATTGTAAACATCAGTTATTGTAAACATCAGATAGGTTACAAGCGTATTTTCCTAATATGATATTTGTACCAAAATCTCTCTTTAAACCTTTTAAATGGTGACAAAATACTACCAAAAGGCCCAAAAATAAGATGCCTACTCAAGTTTTAAAAAGAATCCAAAAGTGCTATAATTGTAATACAGACCACCATTCCAACTTAAAGAAAGGATGCGACACTTCTGTAAGATGCATGTCTAACAAGCTGAAAAGGACAAGTATGATAGTGATATAGGCAAATGCAGGGAAACGTCAAAGAAAACATACCAGCATTGGTTGGAACAGTCCACGGAGTTGTAGTCCATATTGCTATGCATATATCTGGAAAGAATTCTTCCAATAAGCTATCTTTACTTGAAGGTGTACTGACCATTCTGAAAAGAGCATATATGCTTCTTAAAACATGACCCTCTGGATATTGCATTAGGACATAAATGAGAAAATTAGAAACATAGCAATCCTAGAAGAAATGCATGAGGAAACAAGAATAAAGATCAGTACTGAAAGAAGAGTCATAAATCATTACAACAATAATTTGAAAAATAGTAATAAGAAAAATTAAAGGGATAACTCTTTTACATAAAATATGATATTCAACCCTCCAACTTTTGTTCCATCCAAATAAGCATATATCAATTTTCACATATTATTAGTCTTTAGCTATTATGATGAGTGTGATGCAGCATAACAGGAAAGTACTCTTTTTTGTTTCTTTTTTGGATAAGCAACATTAACCCTTATTACTTATGCAGAGTTATGCTTGGCTGGCACCTAGATGGTAATTATAAACAGAAACAATTAAAGCTGAGAATTAAATATACTTTTTTTCATATTTCATACTTTGGGTCCTTTTCTCTTTTTTTAATGTGCCAAAAAAAAGAAAAAAATCCAACAACATGCCAACTAGACTTGTTGTTCCTAGATCTCCATAGTGAAACAGCAAGGGAAACCACAATGTAGCAGACATGTTTAAGTACAGTGACTTCTCTCTAACTATAATGGAATCTCTTTGGATACAATCCAGCATAAAGCATAAAAGTAATACCAAATTATGTGATTCGGAATGACATGCTTATACTACCCCAGTTTCTTTATTGCTCTTCTTTCCTTTTTTTGTAGGGTTTTTTTTATGTTTCTATGTGTTGTTTTTTCTAGAGGGGGCCGGGACACTAGGAAAATAGATTTTTTTTTTACGTCCAATTCAGCCTCTGCAAGTGTTTTACATGACAATGGACTCCAACCAACTATCTAAAAAAAGAGACAAAGAAGTAGGACAGCAAGAAGGGGATTACCCTTGACTATGCAAAGGAATTCATAGAATGAGAATCATCTCATCTAAGCCCCTCAACCACCTTCACAGGGGGTGGAGGTGCAAAGAGAGAGGTCTTATTGATCCAAGAGGAGAATAAATAACATCTAAAGCTGAATAAGAAGAAACCTTCAAATATATCATAAATTCAGCATTCATGATAATATCAAAATGAAATTCCAAAGTTAATTTAAGCTAGAATAAAAATGATTCACATGTAATCGCTTTCTTGCTATAGAAAGAGAGGTACCAGCAACCAACAATGATCTTACTTCAATAACTAAGCATTTCCTCTTTTTTTTTAGCATCCTCTGTTGCAACTTTGCAACGAGTTGACATGTTTGCCATAACTACTTTCCTTGCCTCTAGTCTCTCACGCATTTCCTCAAGCTCATTCAGTTTATTCAAAGACTCATTTTTTACCTACACAGTATGTTCCCGCCCATTAATCAGTGGGCCAATTAATTAGGTCATAGAAGACAAAACTAAATTACCACTCACCAGGTCCCCTTGAAGTGTCCTATGGCTTTAACAATTCCACGTGCAATATCTAGTAAAAGTAAAATAAAAATAGAAGAATGCAAATGCAATTCTTAAACGCCTTTAAATGGACAACATGAAACAGTTTAAGATCCCTATAAAATAGAAAAGTGGAAAAAAAATACTTACATGATCTTTCGCATCCTCAGAACCATGAAATCGTGCCGTATGAAATCGAGGTTTTAGGTGAAAACTAAAGATCATATAAATGGCTCTGCAGGAAAAGGAAAAAAAGAACAAAAATATAAAAGTCAGCAAACTATTAGCATACTGGAATTAGACGTGGTAAAATATTCTCTCAAAATCTCAGGTGGTAACTGCGCATCACAATAAGCAGACCTGCAAACCAAGGTCAACATTGAAACATAAACATTAGCCAGGGGCAAGAAGGGATAAAATACTAGTAAAGTTAAGCGCATGGCCTTCAACCTCTCCATGTGTGCAAGAAAGAAAAAGAATCTAGATTTCTAACAGAAACTACTTAGAAAATTATGGCAAAAATATTCAATTCCTTGATACCTACAATCTAATTTAAAATATACTAGCACACAAAGCTAGAGGATGGGCAACCAAACTATAAATGCTTCCAACATATTTAACAACCCATATATTGTGACACAAGCAGAGACAGAAAACTGAAAATAAAAATGAAAAAGAAGGATCTAATTTCAGAGACATCGCATTCCACCAAAGACTATTAGTTTAAAGCTTGTCAAACTGCATAAGCTATCAAAATTATAGTTTTAAAAATACTTAATCCAATAAGAAACTAAAAATGGCATGAACAAAGAAAGTTACCAAAATTCACATGCTTCAAGTGCCGCCTCATCATCAGTGTCCTTATTTACTTGCAACATATATTCAATTGCATTCTTCATATGTGGCTGTTAAATAATGGAAAGTGACATCAGAAAAAACAAAATGCAGATTTGTAAACAGGCTTAAAAAGAGAATGACATGAACTAAAGATGTTACAATATACTGCGATACCTACCTCTAGAACAGATGGACGGACTTCAATTAGCTGAACAAATGCTGCACAAACCTGATCATGTGGCATGAAAAAGAAAAGGAAACATTGATCTGACAATGCACAAACTTGGAAGAAATGAGAGAGCTTTCTACAATTCATCACTAGCTTTATTAAAAAATTGGAAATATGATACAGATGAAATCATGAAAAGAGTTGAAAACAGCCTTTTCATAGTATTCAATTACATGATATATATATTTGCACAGTCCAACATGTCAACAGTTTCATTATAGAAGAAAACGACAAGAACCATTAACACCAAAAACTAGATGACAAAGCATGTCTGATTCTAAGGCTGTATTCAATATAAATACTGAAATCAGAAAATCAGAAATGACAAGTAATTCATGTCAAGTTTTTATAGGCTTCAATAGTAAATTACAGGAAAATTAGGAAATATTTACAGTAGATCATTCCATGCAAAAGTTGGATTATAAATACAATAAGAATACAAGAGAAAAGGAGAAACTATTCACCAATTTTCGCACTTCTGCTGCAGGGTCATTAGCAAGGTCAAACAAACCATGAAGGTATTTATCCATAAAGGCATATAAAGCCTGAAAGAAATTAATGTATAATATCAAGTATTACTCTAAAAGTAACAGAATGGCATCCTTCACAATGAAGAATAGAAACTTTCAAACTTCAAGTTAACTTACAGAAGGCATCAACATAATATATTGGCTTACAGAACCCAAAGAAAGCTTTCTCAGAGAAGCTTACCGTCTTAGCTAAGATGGAAAATAGGTGCATGATGACATACAAATGGATACGATGCAAATGAACAGGGTAAAAAAAAAAAGATGAACAATTTTTAATGGAGAAACCAAAGAAGTTCTCGAAAAATAAAAACCCAAATAAATTTTCCTTTGGGGCACTTCGTCGATACAGTGACTTGAGGAAATAAAAAATCAAGAAGAAGAAGAAGAGATTTCTAGGGTGAGGGCTGCCGATTTAGGGAAATTGGGGGGGGGGAAATAAAGGGAATTGGGGTACGGGAGAAATGGTTTGGGAAAAATAAAATGGGGAAAAAAAGAAGAAGAGATTTCTAGGGTGAGGGGGATCGATTTTGGGAAAAAGAAGGGGGAAAAAAAGAAAGATTTTCATTTCATAATTAAAAAGGGCGCCGTTTTGCAAATAAGATTTGTGGCGTATGAAACACTAAGCATTAGCGACGCTTCATTAAAAACGCCGCTAAAGACCCGAGCATTAGCGGCGCTTTCCCAAAAACGCCGCTAAAACCCTGAGCATTAGCGGCATTTTTAAAAAACGCCAATAAAGCCCCGAAAACTAAAAAAACAATGTCGTTGGGTTTAGATTTTTTACGGCGCTTTTTGAAAAACGCCGCTAAAAATAAGCATTAGCAGCGTTTTTAAAAAAGCGCCGCTAATACTTAATCTTTAGCGGCATTTTTTTAAAAGTGTCGCTAATGCTTGATTTTTAGTGGCGTTTTTTATCCAAACGCCACTAAAAACGCCGCTAAAAGCCTGTTTTGGTGTAGTGCTTGGTCGCTCTCAGCCTCACTCGGTTCAGATATTTCTTCGTCTTGAACTGGTCGACGGCCACGGTTTCTTGGTGGACTTAAAGGAGTCCTTTCTCGACGGGCTCTTCCATTCACATAGTCAAGTCTATCTTGGATCGGCTCTAATTTTCGGTCAAACAAGCGTTCAACCTCACGCAATAAAGCTTGCATGTTCAAATCTGGCACATTCAGAACAGGTTTTCTTTTCGCCATATTTCTTTTAGAGCTGCTAGACATAAGGATATCAAACCTCACTTACAAAGACTCACAATTCACTCGGAAAGAAAATGATTTTCACTCACTCTCATGTTTGCACTCGTTTTAAGGCTTTTTCTTTCTCTCTAATACACTCACTCACTCTTGCCTTTTACCTCTCGATTCTTTCTCTCGTAATTTCGTAATTCGTCTCACTTAGACTCACTTGCTGCTTTGGGGTTGGTTTTAAAATGGTTAACAAGGGAAATAATGGAATGGGTGTAGGGTAGGCTGAAAAAAAAATCGGTTTAAGTGTGGTGTTTTAAAGATGGGTGATGGAAATAATATGAAATTCACTTGATCAGGACTTACAAGAATGAATAACAAAGATTTTAACACTTCACTCTTTTTTTTATTCGAATTTCTCTCTTTTTTTTTAACTTGAATTTCTTTTTTTTTACTTCATATATTTTTTAACTTCAAATACAATTGAACAATACAAAAGAACTTTGAATACAAAATGTTTTTTTAATTCAGAACTTTCTTTTACGAACCTATTTCGGACTTGCTACGAACGTCGGCACTCCTCGTTATTGCAAGCTCTGATACCAAATGACGTGATCCGGCTCGGAAGGTTGAGTCGAGTTAACTTAAGTTGTCTAATCATCGACGAGAAGTTCGTTCAGAATCATTAAAAGATATACTTTGGTTAAGTATGAGCGGAAGTAGATAAAAGGGTTCCAAAAGATAAGTTAGGCTTAATATTTGATAGGTTCAGTTTAAATAAAGAAGTAAAGTAAATAGTAGATAGATAGGATGGAATAGAAATAAGAACTCAAGCTTCTAGATCTATTCAATACTATAAAGAGTATTGCCCCGGGACTTATATCGCTTAAGGTGGATAAATGAAAGGAAGAAGATGGACCTTGACCCGTTACCTATAAAGAGGTAGGAACCAAAGGTATAAATTAATGGATGAACACCACACCGGATTGGTGATAAGTTCAAAGAGTTCGGGTTGACGCCACTAGCAAGCTAGATAAGTCAAATCGAGACTCAAATGAGATAGAGAGGAAGAAACCTTACAAGAACAAAATTTCGATTAATAATTTGGCAAAAGTTATTTACAACAAAATGTGCTAAGTATTTATAGCATTACATAAGGCTAGCCGAATGGACAACAAGAATTAAGAGCTAAGTATTTTGCTATGGGAAAAGTTACTAAATGTGAAGTCTAGGTTCAAATGATTAGTTCTTTAATGGACATCTTTTAATGTGGGAAAATTCAGTTGGATGAATTTGGATGCAAAGAGCTAAACGGCCATGTCTAGATTCGGCTTGGGTATGAATGAATCTTCCAATTAAATGAGCCAAATAATCAGTAAAAAATTCATGAAGCTAGACATTCATGTGTTCTCTCATTCAATGTAACTAGCTGTTCATGCACCATCCATTAAACCTCCTTTATGAATATAATTTGGGAATTTATTTAGTAGCTACTCTTTAACCGAATGGATGCTTGAGATTTCAAAGATCAGCACACCATGCGTTGAAGGTAGTCATGCATCAATCTTCTTTATGATGAATCTAGCCGTGCATGCACCTTACATTTAATGAACCTTCACATTGAGCTGTACCTACATAATTCATGAACACATTAATTTCCAAGGTATATTCAGCTGGTCCTTAATGAAACAACAACTAGACACATTAAATAATATACTATGGCAAAGTAAAAACACTTAAATGAAGATCTAGCTAGTAATTAAATTCGGCTAGCTCAAAAGGATGTGAAACCATTAATGAGCTGATTTGAGCTAGGGAATTTTATCATGAGCTATATTAAATTGAATAAATTAAAGCTAATACTTAAGTTATTTTAATGATAAAAGAAACGAGAAGAAAGTAATTTAAATTGAGCTGAATTAAGCTCAAGTGAGCTGATTGGAGTTGAATAAAACTTGAGGAGCTAGAAAGGAGCTGAAGTCAGTTTGCACTAAGGTGCAAAGATTCTTTAATGTGCTAGCTCGAGCTCCATCATCATCAATTAGTTGAATCTCCTTCCAAAGTTGAAGACATAAAGTTAAAACAGCTTCTTGAAGGCGTCTAGCTCGAGCTCGAGTCATGGGTCCTTTAGGGAGCTTGATAGGATGGGAGCTAAGGCTGGTTGAACTACGGGGCATGGTCATGTCAAGATTTCTCTTCTTACTCCAAAATTCAGTAAGGCATTTAAAAAGCAAGTTTAGAGGTTCAAGAAGTTTGAGAAATTAAATAACACTCCTAAGAACAAGAGAAAAAGTGTTGCTATTAAGAAGGAGAATGAGAAAGATAAGAAAAAGGGAATCTAGTGTCATGAATGTCTTGGATGTGGACATATATAGGTAGAGTGTGCTAACACTTTTAAGAAGAAAAAGGTGTTGTGTGCATCATGAAGTGGTGAGGACACTTCAAGCAATTCTGAATCTAATGAAGAACAAGTGAACAACTTTGTTTCCTCCACTTCGAGTGTGATGTCTAGTTCTAAGGCTGAGGCAGATGATGATTCTGATGGAGGTTCTTATATGGAGTTTCTAAATACATACAAGACAATGTTGAGTAAATGGGAACAACTATTTGAGTTGAACACTTAGTTGCCACTTAAGAATGTAAATTGAATGAGGAAAACAAGAAGCAGATCAAACAAGTTGAGGCTAAAGAGTCTTTTCTAACCGAGGAGTTGAATAATTTAGTCAATACCAAGAAATAGTTGGTTGAAATGAAATTGCTACCTGAGAAATTAAATGTTGGGAGTATCAAGCTGGATGAATTTCTATATTTTGGCAAAAGAGAACTTGGAAGAGGTGGACTGTGTTTTGTTAACAAAGGGAAAGCTGTGTTTGTTAAAGCATCTAGTTAAAACAAAGTTGGTGAATGTTCAACTAATGTTGCCACAGTCAAGACTGACAAGAAGGTGGCAACTGGGAAGAAGGTACCTATTCATTCTAGAATCATATGACAGTACTGTAATAAACTAGGCAATATCAGACCAAAGTGCTTCAAGATATTACATGATTTGATGTGGAAATGCTCAATGTCAGTTGAAGTGTCAATTGCACATAGCCACTCAAATGCTACAAAATAGAAACTTTTCTAGAAAAAGGAAGAAGCAAAGTGCTTGCTTATATCTCATAGATCCCTGAAGGTTTCTCATAAAGATGTGTGGTATTTTAAAAGTGGTTGTTCCAAAAACATAACAAGGAATTAGAATTTTCTTGTTGACTTTAAAGATTGTCCTAGTGGAAGAGTTACCTTTGTTGATGGAAAAAAGGGGTATATTCTTGGAAAAGGTACTCTAGATGCTTCTAGTTTACCTAAGTTGAAAAATGTCCTCCTAGTGGATGGTTTGAAAGTTAATCTTGTCAATATAAGTGAGCTATGTGACCAAGGGATATTGTTAAACTTTACTAAAAATGGTTTTTAAGTTCCTTCCAAGATAAAATAGAAAATTATGGAAGTGGTTAGGACATTTGATAACTAGTACAAAGTGCTCTAGCCTATGAAATGTAGCAAGGTAAGTGTCTCTTGGTTAGAATTATGGCATAAGAAACTTGGCCATCTGCATTAGAAATGACTTCAAAATTTGATCTAGTTTGAGGATATCAGGGGTATTCCTAAACTCAATGGTTATGTCCCTAAATTTTGTAGTAGTTGCTTGAAGGGTAAGCAACATAATGAGAAACATCAAGAGTCTCTCAAGTCCAAACATCTGAGCCATTAGAGTTACTTTACATAGATCTATTAGGTCTTATACAAATAGAGAGTATTGGTGTCAAGAGATATGTGCTAGTTTGTGTGGATGACTATTCGATATTCACTTCGATGAGATTTCTTACAAACAAGTCTAACACCTTTGAAGCCTTCAGGAAGCTGTGCAGGACCTCGATGACTGAAAAAGGGTCATGTCACTGAAAAAGTGTTGTTAATTGAACTACCTATATGTTCAATAGGGTACACCTAAGGCTGAAGACTCAAATCACCCCCTATGAGTTGTGGAAGGGTAGAAAACTACGTGTGAAGTGCTTCCATTTCTTTTGAAGTACTTGCTTTGATATTGTTGTACTCGATTTAGCTAACTCGAGTATTAATTCGTAAAGCTATTAAAGTTTATGAAAGTTACCATTGAAGAAATTTGAAGTATTTGGTGTTTAAATGTTAGCTTTTAAGCTTAGAAATGAAAAAAAGATTAAATTGTAAAGTTTAAATGTTAGTTTTGAGTATAAGGACTAAAATGAAAATAATTCAAAATTAGCATGAAATTCTTGTAATTATAGATATTATAGGGCTATAGAATGATTTTATTGAAATTGAATTACAAAGTGGGGCTTCAATGTGAAAGATATGATTGTTTTGGTTTTGTGGACTAAATCGAACAAAATGTGAAACTTTGGGGAAATTGTGAAAGGTGAAATTAATATGTCGTATACATGGAATGAGATAGTATAAGTGATTGAAACTAATAAATTGAAATGAATTATTGAGTAGATCAAGATTTGTATCCACAAGTAGATAATCAAGGAAAAGAGAAAATTACAGATTAGTCCTCGACACCTCATTTACTATCGTTTTTGCCAAGTTCATATGGTATAGTTCTATATGAAAATGTATTGTATGTGTTTGAATTATAAATTTATGTTGTGTGAATGTATTTCGAATTGTATACGAATTCAGATAAAAAGGTTAGAAAATGACTAAATTGTAAATAAATGAATTAATGTGTTAAATGTGTCGAATGAATGTAAGAAAGGATAAGATAGAATTTGCATGCCAATAGGGTTATTTGCACATTGTACTAGATGTAATATGTGATGATACTAATGTACGGAGAATTCACTGTTTATATTGGAATCCAACATTTATTGAGGATTACTGAGCTTTGTCTCTATTGCGATCACTGTTACTGATTGTCTCTACGGAAACAATAGTGTGTTCTAGATAGATGTAATGTCTTATGATATATAATTCTTTACGGGCTTAGCACTTTGATGCTCAAATGTGTAGTGAAGTTATCGCTTGAATGAGCAATATGGTGTGTTTTGGTTGTTACCAGTGTATCTGTATCTGTTTATTATAGTTCATTTAGCTAAATTGTTAATGAAAAGAGAATTGACTAAATGATTATATGAATTGAAATTGGAAATATTCATATAATATTAGGTTATTGTAAATCAAGCATAATTTACAATTTTGATTTAATGGTACTGAATTGGACTGATATGTATAGATTAAATCATTATATGATTTTGTTATTGTGAACTCACCTTACTGTTGCAAAATGTGATGACAGGAAAGTTATTTATTTAGCTATTCCATTTTTCTAATTGTGTTGAGTTACTGTTTTAAAACCTATGAACTTACTAAGCATATGAAATCCTTACTCTATTTTGTTTTCTGTTTCTATAGTTGGCATTTTGCGGAATGTGTCTATCGGATCACCCCAGAGTTCAAACTATCCAGCTTCAGTCTTAGTAGATTTTTAATCGTTTCGAAGTTGGTTATGTGGCATGTATACAGGAGTCATATTGCATATTTTTCATTTTGATTGCCCATGAACATGAGCCTATGTGATACTTGATTTTGGATGTTTACATGATATGTATATAAGTGTGTATGATGGCCAAAATTTGAATGTGGAATGGTTGAAGTAATGCTATGAGAATAGTGTAAAATTGTTATGGTTGGGTGATAGCTTAATGTGATTCTTGAATGACATCCAAATGGTATTTGTAGGTATGGTTTGGTAAGAAAACATGATGTTATGAGATGTTGAATTATGGTATTTTGGATCATGAATGTGGCTTGGACTTTGAATGGCTATATGTAGTATTCATATATGTGTTTGTTGGAAATGCCTCAAGCGGTGAAAGAAGCATTTGTTTAACAAGATTGTCATTGTTATGCTTTAATACTTGGTGAATTTATTTAGGTCTTATTAGGTATATGTGATTACTTGAATATGTGAACTATCACTGTATTTGACTTGTAAGATAATTATATGTGAAATTTATATAAATAGTTATGAGGTGAACAATGACAATGTGCGAGCTGTGCTTATATGTGTGTTGCGCTTATATACGAGCTGTGTTTATATGCTAGCTTTGTTTATATGCAAGTTGTGTTTATAAGAGAGCTATGTTTATATGCTAACTGTGTTCATATGCAAACTATTTCAATGTGTGGATTGTGTAAATATGCTACCTGTGATAATGTGCATGTTGTGTTTATATGTAAACTGTGTCAATGTGTGGACCGTGTAAATATGCAAGCTGTGACAATGTGCGTGTTGTGTTTATATGCAAACTCTCACTATAACATATGTTTGAACTGATTCTGTAAGTAGTAATGCATTAACTGGCTCTGTAATATATATGCGAATTGACTTTGTCAAGTGTGTGCGAACTGATTTATTAACATTGTTATGTGTGAATTGACTTTGTATGGTGTTTATGTAGGAGCTTTTTGTAAAGTAATTACGTGCGAGCTCTTTGTAAAGTATCTAAGTGCAACCTGGTCTATAAAGTAGTAATATGCGTACTGTGTAAATTTGCGAGCTATAATAACGTGCGAGCTATGTCATTACGCGAGCTACGTCAACCTGTGTATTGTAGCAAAAGTGCAAATTGTACTGTTGTTGCAGCCTATAGCTCAGGTTTGATAGCTGAACCGAGCGAGGGGTACATATTGAAGATGCTTTGCAAGATGTAGAATGGATTCAAGCCATGCAAGATACAAAATGGATTCAAGACATGCAAGATGAGCTCTAATAATTTAAGAGGAATGAAGTTTCTTAACTTGTGCCTAGACCTAGTGATAGCAACATCATTGGCACTTAGTGGATCTTCAAGAACAAGATTGACGAGTAGAGGATCATAACTAGAAATAAAGCAAGGCTAGTTGCATAGGGACACACTCAAGTGGAAGGAGTTGATTTCAATGAGACATTTGTAAAAGTGGTAAGATTTGAAGCCATCAAAATGTTACTTGCTACGACCATTCTTCTGGAGATCAAATTGTATCAAATGGATGTCAAGAGTGCCTTTCTAAATGGCTACTTGAATGAGGTATATGTGGTACAAACAAAAGGTTTTAAAGACCCTACACATCTCGACTATGTGTACAAATCGAGTAAAGCCTTATATTGTCTCAAATAGACACCTTATGCATGGTATGAAAGCCAAACATAATTCCTTAGTACTCAAGGATTTGGAAGCGATTCTATTGATAAGACCTTATTTATCAGAAGGAAGAGGGGGTTTACTACTTTGGCTCAAATTTACATTAATGATATCATATTTGGAGCCACTTCTATAGCAACCAATGACAACTTTGTGAAGCTTATGAATGTTGAATTTGAGATAAGGATGGTTGGTGAACTGAGCTACTTTCTTAGATTACAAATTAAGCAATTGAAGGATGAAACTTTTCTTTCACAAGAAATGTAACACCCTAAACCTGACCAGATTCACCGGGTCCATATTTTGGGTGTAACTACACAAGATTTAACCATTAAAAAAACAATTCACAAATTTCTTAATTTCTTTACACATGTTCTTTAACAATTTAACTAAAAACTTATTATATGAAAATAAAGGAAGAATTTAAAATATATTTGGATACAACAATCTTGACATAAATATTTACAAGTTAAAAGTTTAATTAATATAGACTTAAAGCATGTATTCCTAAACTACGCCACAACTCCACTGTATGCATAATGACCCACAACGCCACTATTTTGGTGTACTTCTAGCGTTGCCTCTCCAGGCAAAGTCTCCTCTTACATACCTGAAAAACAATAAAAAAATCTTGTAAGTACAGGATTACTTAGTGAGCTTATTATAATAATACTTTGATGGATACTTTACAATCTTGTATGATCTACTGGGTGCCACTTATTCTACATCATTTATTTCGACGAATACTGCCACTGTTTACCACTCTCTTATGCATCAGTTATCATGCTCTCATCATACGCAATCTTTCGTATCTAAGTAACTGAGGAATCCTTCCAAACATTTCGTCAATCTCTTGTCCCATAGTAAATTTTGAATAGAACATACCCTCAGAAACCACTTCCAATAATCCTTGCATTAACCCATACTTTTATTTCAAACAATTGTTCACTGACATTTATCAAGGGAGCATACATATATGTTTGGTGAATACTTATGCAGAATTTAATGCCATCAATTCATACTCAGATCTACCCTAATTCAGTACCACACATATCCATACTAATAAATCACTGTATAGACCATTCTGACGAATTTCATATCATGTTATATTAGAATCCCATAACTCAATATAACATTAAATCAGATTCTGAATAATTTTAAAAGATGACACAATACCACTCACTTTCTATTTTTACAGATCATTACGATGGTTACCCTTCTTAACATACAGAAACACATCTCTTTTTCACAAAAACCCTTAAGATTTATTCACTCTTAGCCTTACTTCATACAAAATTAAAAGAATTTACTCATCTTTTACATAGAGATAGACATTTAGATTTAACCCTTACCAAAAATTCCTGACAGTTCACGCCACGTAGACCTAACAGAGTACACCATACAAGCAATCATACAAAATCTCTTGTTTACTGTCTTAGCAAGCTTTATAGAACACATTAGAGGCCAACAAACGATATACCGAACGCACTATAAGTCCTTATTACAAAATATGCTTTTAAGAAATCTAGTCAGGCTTTACCATAAAGGTGATTCATTCAGAGTATGCGACAAAGGTAATCCAGTTAGATTTTGTCACAAAGGTTATCTATATAGAGTACGCTACAAAGGTGTTTCATTCATAGTACGCCACAAAGTCTGACAGGATGTCACATAGGCATCCCAAAACTATCATGTTTGTGATATTGAATTGCCTAAAATCACATTGAGTGAGGTTTGCCCGTTATTGCCCTAGGACACACAGAGATCCCTATTAGATAAAATACCATTCAACAGTTATTTTTCAGATTATGCCATGGCCATGGACTTTTTCTTTAAAGTTTCATGTCAGAGTTTGTGTTTATTGTCCCAACAAACTTCCTTATTTACCACAGCAGTGACTTAACTCACTTTACAAACTCTACACACCAGACACATCCCAGACCCAAGATTTCATAATTTCATAACAACTGCATACATCCCATAGAACTTAATTTCAAGTAGACTAAATTATATCTTAATCTAATCGTAACTTTATTCCTATAGTTGTATAAGTATCATATTCATACTATATTATCCATGATTTCCAGTTTCTAGCTTGATCACTTTCATATAGATATAGTTTAGAATGAACAGTATACATGCAAGAGTCAGAGTAAAGACTCACCTAATCCTCACCTACTATAGTTCAAAGCTCCAAATCCAGATATCCATCTTGAACCAACAACAACCACTATTTAGAAACATAATTTCACTATTACTACTCTTGTACATAAAAATTACTTATCATTTCAATAGTTGATAATCTCATGCAAAAACCTTATACTTACAGTGTCACTATTCAATTATCACATATAAATTTACTCATTTCGAACTTAACATGTAAAGCTGAAATACTTACCCTAATGTGAAGTAACCATTGATCATAAAATAACCATAACTTCTAGATCATCGATGTAAGACACATTCAAGCTTAAGGAAGGTATTAGTAAATACCACTTAAGGAGGAGGAAGAAGAAATAATAACCCTTTCACAACTTATCTCTCACAAATAAATATGACTCAACTTACTTAGTGGAATTTAACAAGTGTCATATGTTTCAGAACTTGCCTTCTTAAAAGCCTATAGTTTACGCGGGAAATATAAATAAGCACCTTCGAATCATAATTATCCATCTTGGCTATTTAGTTGATTTCTAACCAAGTTACTTAGAATCTAACTAGAACAATATTCTAGCAACCCTAACTAGATTCATACTTGTGTTTTTGGCTCAACGGAAGTTCGTTGTTGTCGGATTTCAACCAAACGATCTTCTCTACTATTCTTGTACCACAAACTACTTTGAGTGTGGTCTTGAACCAATTGAATTGGAACATATAACTATAAAAGTTTTCTCTATTTTATTTGGGGTGAAAACAAAATTTCTCTCTTTTTTAATAGAAACTAATTGAATTTTTATCCTAGAAAAATATATTTAATAGTTGAGAATAATCACTCTATTTTTCGACTGGGTAACAAGCTCTCTAAATTTTGTTTTATGCCCTACTAGTGTCATCTATATATAAGATGAGAAAGTAGAACCCTTGTTGAGTTGTAGTGGTTTATTTCAAATAGAAAAAAAAAACTTCCTTCTTAGAGTAGGAGTGGGGTGGATGACACACCCTAGTATTCCTACTAGGGTTGTCACCCTTTTCATGTTATATGAGGAGTTTTGGGCCTTTCTCACATTTGGTCCAATTATGAGTACTTATTAGGCCTTTTGACCCAATACTATGTATTGTGAGCCAACCTGATATGATTTTTCTATTTCTGAAAAGAAACTTTAATGTTTATATTACACAATTTTCTCATCCCTATTTTACCCTCGATAAAATTTTGACGATTTATCCCCTGGTAAAATTTCAAGAAAATATGTTTAATAATTCACAACTCAACATGTTCAATGTGGCCAAATGATTTATTTTTATTTTTAGGTTTTAAAATAGCTCAAAAACATAAACTTTTCGATCATTTTTAAGTAATCCATATAGAATTGTAAATGAATCATTTCCATTTTCATTTCCATTTTGGAAGCCTATATTCATTTCTGAATGATTCAATTTTTCCATTAAAAAAAACCATAATCATTCTTGAATGTTTCCCATTTTTCTTTTCCTATTCGTTTTGTTCATTTCTATTCAAGTACGCAATTCATTTATGTTTTCAATCAGCTACCGGAGGGACCAATTGAACATATGTAATAAGGGCTCAAATGATTTATAAATAGGTTTTGACTTTTTTCCTATTAATTATAAACTTACTTAGTCACAAAATCATTCCACTATAGTATTGTGACTGAACTCTCCCTAACGACATACCATTACGAAAGTAACTACTCAGTGCTCGTCCAATGACATTGTCATAAGTGTGTTAACCTCATAGGATATCATTGATCTCTTTGGGATAATATCCATTCTCCCAATATGATCCTATTTTATCTCATGGTAACCATTACATTTTCCTTTATGAAAAGTCAATTACAATCGAATAGCAATTAAGTCATCCATCACAAAAACGCAAGACCCATGTCCATGTTTACTTTTCATCAACTAAGTAATGCCAATAAGAGGATAAGATTTACCCATTTCGTAGGTCATGAATTCCACTGTTGTGAACGATGCTACGTACGGCAAAAGCCATACACCCAATGCACTAGCTATCAATTCCTTATATATTTGAACTCAGGCTTTCACTTACATCAAAGTGTACAAGTCACTCATACATACTCCACCATCCACTCAGGATTTAGGTATGTCACACTATGAACGTCATAAGTGAATAAATCTATAAAAGTATTCAGAATCTATTCTACTTGGGTCCAGTTCAATGTACTGTCAAATATGTCAGCCACATATATGTATCTATCTTTTGGGAGTCATTCGCTCCGATGCCCAAGACAAGACATCTCCCAAATTGAACTTGATATATGACATATTAGTCTTTCAATCAGTTTGCTCATTTCTGATTAGACTAAAGACATTTTTAGGTTCACCTACTAATATACATATTACGATCCAACCACGTAATATCGCTTGGTATTAATTAAACATTAGACAACCAATGAGAAAAATTTCCTTCTATTTTGCTTCACGTGTAAAACCCATTTGAGGACAATAATAAAAAGCATATTAATTGTAATCAATGAATTTTTTTATTAATCAATCTGTTTGAAAAAATTACAAGTTTACAAACAAATATACTACACTCATGGCACCAGATCCAACATTGATTTTGATATGACTACTACTTTGTATGGTAACATAAGTGTCATTAATATTTCCAAGAATCTAGGATAGCATTCGAAGGCTAAACATATTCGAGCGCTTGAGGTCCTCTTTTGGTGTGCGTCGAGTCTAAGTGACTCAGATACTTTTGGAAGGCAACCAAATGCAAATACTTAACGCCATTTTGATGATGGATATTTTCGAATTCAAAAATTTGTTGGGAAAGTTTCTTTATTCTGACTTGTTTCTCTAACCAAATCTTAGAGGGGAAAGTTTTTATGGAGAGTGGCAGTGATCATGCATTTCTACATTAGTGTGAAATTTGAAATTGATTTGATTGTATTTCCAAAAAGGGTCTTTAAAGGGCTCTGCAGTGACACTAATTGATTCACATTATCTTTAAGCTTCTACTGCTTAAGTTCATGTTCTCTGAACTTTTGTTCTTCTTCATTATCTGTCCACGTTTCCAATGAAAAAAATGAAAATAACTTCTCAAAAGGAATATGAAAAAGCTCAGAAAAGACGTAAAAGTGAAGGGGAGGGTTCATCAAACCCTAAACAAAAGAATTGTGTAGAATAAGGCACAATAGAGGAGGTAGTGCCCACTACCATTGTCCTTTAAGAGCCTTAAGGGAGCCAACTAGTGGACAAGGAGGAAGGTGTAGATATCTATATTCAAGAAGCCTTAGCAGAGATCGGTAAGCTAATTGCTTATCCTCCAATTCTAGAACATCAATGACCACCTATAAATGAGTTATCATTTATAGAATAAATATAACACCATAAATATAAGAATTGAGAACGACAATATCTACAAGTGCATGAGTCAAATTGTAATATAGTTGTACAATGAAATGCCTGAAGTATTCTGAGGATTGTACCCAAGGGAGGATGGAACAAATAATGAAAATACTTTTTACAATACTAAGTTAATGTAGTAATAGTTAATTCCTATATTACGATGGATCATAAAATATATTTAGAGGAACAAACATAAATAAATAAAAATAAACAAATGAATTAAATCAATAAACCAATTAGGAAGATTAAGTCGCTTCAGAGATTGTAACTAACTTTAGATTGGGGGTATAAAATGGATTAATCACCAATCAAGCAATTACTAACTTCCCAACTCTTATTAACTTAATCAATTGGTTGATACTCACTTATCTTCAGACCTCACTTTCTCAACTAGGATAAATTATGAGTCACTCGGTTCGACTTTTCTTCTGATGTAATCTAGCCTATGATCACTTATTAGAGTTGTCAAGCCTAACAGTTTAAGAACACACAATTTATACCAACTAATCCATCCCGAGAAATCCCAAATCCACCATTAGTCACACTCTCAACCACTTGTTAATCTCCCCTAAGGGATTTTTCCACTCATGTTATTCATAATCTCAATTTCGATTGAACAAACCATGTAAGAAACACGATCAATTCATATAAGAAAAGAGATTTGAATAATTATGGATTGAGTATCGAATGGGAAATGGAGTAGCAAACCTCTTAATTGGAATAACGAAATAAAACAAATGCAAAGGAAAATATAATTTGAATACTTTGATTAAATAAACAAGTCCTTGAATCAAAACTGATTCAAGAATAAGAATAAAAAAGAATTTAAAAGAACCGAAAAGTAAATAAACTAAAACTAATTCTAAACTACGAGGGTTTTTTAAGGCGTCTAAGACGACTTGATTACATTCAACCCCTAATGTCTTATTTATAGAGGTATTGACAGCCCAAATTAGGTCTTTAGCATGTCCTAGGCCTTTGTATAACTTTGATTATGTGGAGGAAAATAATTTGAGTGAACTTGGGCAGCACGTTGACGTATGTCGTGCCACACCCCTTTCTTGGCGCGACACAACACAAAAGATATGCCTTATGTCATTATTTTGGTTCTTTGACGTCCAAGAATCTTGTATATCACTCGACCTTTGTTTCCAAATTAATTGGGTCTTTATATCTCCATCCTACACACTCAATTAAACCAATTAGTAAAACCTAAGGCCCATGTCAGCCTATTAGGTCACAACACCCACAAAATGTGTTAAAAACAATATTTTTGATTAACTTTCTATCTTAAGGCCTAAATACTGAAAATGTAAATTAAAATTCTAAATTGCTTAGAAAACAAACTTGTTAAGTACGAAATTGACCCGAATTGACTACTATATTTTACAATAGATCAAATACCCCCACACATAAGTCTTTTCTTGTCATCAAATAAACTACCCAAGATAAAAACAAAACTAAAATCGAAAAAAATAAACACGCAAATAATATGTACTTGAGTCGACTTAGTACATGAGATTGGATCGGAGCATCGACACTAGGGAGATTTGCCTAAATATGTAACTCCAGCTAGAAATTTAAACAATTCAAAGTTATTTACACCTAAACAGATCAGTTCAATAAATTACAAAATAAATAAGTTAAAAGAAAATTAAACATATTCTCCATCAAAATTTATATACAAATATAGTACTTATTTTTCGCAGAGTATAGTCAATTCGAATATTTTCTTCTACTCTGTTTATTTTTATTCGTGTCCTGAACTCTGATGCAGTAATATTTCCCCGATAACCCTTATGATGATTTTTTATATGTCAATATGATCGAGATTCTTCTCGGGCACTCTTTATAAGGGTTATGCTAGTCATACTGCACCATTTCGATCACCATGGATTTTATCGAGTATTTTCTTTTTAATTCGAACATCCAATACTTTTACAAATATAATTATTTATTCATATCTACCTTTATCACTTGGTATATTTAATCTCTTGTACCTATTTACAATCTAATGAACTAAACTAATTAGTTTAAATTATTTTATTTCAAGCTAAATTTACAATTTTAACAAACACCTAGGTATATGCTCCTAATTAATCACTTGTATTTCTACAAACATGCAATTAAACAAAAAAATTTAAAACTAAAACAATAAAATAACTGAAAAGAAAAAATTTTGTGAAATTTTCCTAACTCACCCCAACACTTTATTTGGCACATTGCCCCAATTTTATTGATTCGTGCAATACAATTGATCGGACGACTCCTCCTTTTTGGTTTCGGCTATATATTATTGTGTCGTAGAAAATTTGGGGTTCCTACTAAGAAAAACTAAATACACTATATATGTATAATATTAAAGTCTTAAATGCTAGAAAACTAAATTTAAAAATAATTCAAATAAAAATATCAAGTTCAAATATAAACTAAAACTTAAAATGAAAATTTTTAAAATTAGTCAGAGCCAGGATCCGACACTTCATTCACTTTGCTTGGCTTCGCTAAGTAAAAAGACTATCTCTACCGAGTTACGCATGTAATTTTTCCAAGGTCACAGAAATAGTACTTACCAATCAATCTGACTCACATATTATGACAAAAGGAAATACACGTAACACTCATGCATAAATAAACATCAATTTTATTCGTAATAAATGATAACAAAATATTCTAAAACATGGTTAGGAAAATAACTTAAAATTAAGGAAATTATTTCAATAATAGAGTCAACTATTGATAAATATAATCCCATACAAAATAAAACCCCATCACCTATTGTCCAGGTTTTCCAGTATCTATTTAGGGATGAGCCTCGCCAAGTCATCTATTTCGCCATTGCCATTCGCGACCTACTTACCTGCGAAGTAAGAGAGGAGTGGGTGAGTTCCTTGCATACTTAGTGAATAGTCAAAAATCAGTAAAGTATGCCTAAATACAAGAGTTTAAAATAGAAAGTAGGCTGATTCTAAAATTAATATCACGAGCTCGGTTTGTGATGAAGATGCGAGACCCAGTTCGTATATACTTATTGAAAATCATATTTAAAACTTAGCTTGTACTTCTTTGAAAAAAAATCTTAAAATAGCATGAAACATGCATAAACAATTGTCTTATCAGAATGGTAAAGGAACATGTATATGTTTTCGCTCACACTTATGAGAATCTTATCTTGTTAGATAAGTGAATCTCTTTAAAACGCTTTAGACTGACTCAAAAAGTCCTTATAACATGTCCAATAAGTGCAACACAAAGTAATACACTCTCTTGTACACCAACATGTCTCAGTGAATGGAGCACAACTCAACATTCTCTTATCTCTCCATATGTTCCATAACCTTAACGACCGAAATCATAGAACTGAAAGGTGAGAACTCACAATCCTTTGGTATACCAATATATCCAACATAGGCTCGCAAAGAGAGGTCACTTAGAGAGCTTACTTATCATAACGAGCTCTCATAAGGAGCTTAATTGAAAACACTTGCTCACGTAGAGCTTGCACCAAAGTGCATAAAAACACAATTTATAAAATCATACTTTAAAAGTGCCTCTTTAAAACATAAGCTCACTGCAGAAAACATATCTTAAAAACATATTTGAAAATTGAGTTTCAAAACTTAAAAATAGAGGTTTGAAGAAAACTTACTTTTGGAACTTAATTTTAAAAAAAAGGTTATTTGAAAACATAGTATTTCAAACACAAGTTGCGAGCCCTGAATATTCATATTGGAAAACATGGTAGTTAGCACACTTTGGCAATTCATAACCACCCACTGAAAAAGTTGATAAACTAAAAAAACTTGGATTTTCCTTTATCCTTGATAATAGATGGTCTGACTGGTTCGCAATATAAACAAACACACAGATTACTAAACAGACAGAACTTACAGAATTCACACAAGCAAGCGAACCTAGCTTTTCTGGACAATCATCCCTAACAAGACAAATTCTTACCCTGGTTGCTACGAACTTAGTTCAAAATAGAGACTTGACGGTAGAATGTTCGATGAGAGAATTCTCATGGATTAAGAGTCGTATTTATAGGCGCTAATGTTCTGGAACTCTTAGGATACCTTACTTGACTTAGGAAAGGTGTTACTTCCACGTAAAGTATTCCTAGATACACAAAATCTCTATTTCCTAATTTGAGTTTGACTTTGACTTTGACTAGCTAATCCTTTGTTCATAACTAATCTAGCGGACCCTAACTTGCTAAACAGACTAGTGAACTTCTAGTTCGCAACTCAACTAGTAAACACTAGCTCGCCAAACAGACTAGTGAACTTTCAATTTGCAACTTAACTGGAAAACACTAGCTCGCCAAACAGACTGGTGAACCCACTTGCAATGAATTATGCGAACCCCTTACCACATATTTTGGCATATTCTACTTCGCGAAAAGACTGGCAAACTATTATTTGCAAGGTCAAAACTTCCAGGCCCGATCTTGGGATGTTACAATTGAGATAAATTATTGTGTTTTATTCATATATGATATGCTTCAGTTATGGAATTGATTAGTTGAATGAGTTATTATTGATCCAAAATTGAGTGTTTATTCGAGAGTACTTAATATAATAGGAAGTGAAGCCTCAAGTAAAAGATCGAGACATGTGAGACCGAGAGGGTATCCTCTTGTGTAAAACTCATGCTGAGTGGTGAGATCGAAAGGTTTTCTGTTGATCTGTCGTAATTCAGTGCAACAGATTAAACTAGTTTCCGCAGTTAAGGAGCATGAATACAAGTATTTTTGTTATATTTTAGTTAAGTTTCTTCAGCTTTACTTATATTCAATAAAATGTGTAGATTGAGTCTTTTATTTACCTTAAGACCCGAATGAGGCCTAAGGGAGAGATAACGTACCTTGTGAGTGTGCAGGAGACTATTAGAAGGCATTTTAGACCAATACTAAACACTATGTCGCAACACGAGAGGCCCAATGTCGCAACGTAGAGAGTAAAACAGAGAAAGTATGAAAGTGTTTTTGATGTCACAACACAAACTAAGGGTTTCATGACATACCCCTAAATCATGAGTTTGAAAACAGTTTCGCATATACTTATTGAAAATCATATTTAAAACTTAGCTTGTACTTCTTTGAAAAAAAATCTTAAAATAGCATGAAACATGCATAAACAATTGTCTTATCAGAATGGTAAAGGAACATGTATATGTTTTCGCTCACACTTATGAGAATCTTATCTTGTTAGATAAGTGAATCTCTTTAAAACGCTTTAGACTGACTCAAAAGTCCTTATAACATGTCCAATAAGTGCAACACAAAGTAATACACTCTCTTGTACACCAACATGTCTCAGTGAATGGAGCACAACTCAACATTCTCTTATCTCTCCATATGTTCCATAACCTTAACGACCGAAATCATAGAACTGAAAGGTGAGAACTCACAATCCTTTGGTATACCAATATATCCAACATAGGCTCGCAAAGAGAGGTCACTTAGAGAGCTTACTTATCATAACGAGCTCTCATAAGGAGCTTAATTGAAAACACTTGCTCACGTAGAGCTTGCACCAAAGTGCATAAAAACACAATTTATAAAATCATACTTTAAAAGTGCCTCTTTAAAACATAAGCTCACTGCAGAAAACATATCTTAAAAACATATTTGAAAATTGAGTTTCAAAACTTAAAAATAGAGGTTTGAAGAAAACTTACTTTTGGAACTTAATTTTAAAAAAAAAGGTTATTTGAAAACATAGTATTTCAAACACAAGTTGCGAGCCCTGAATATTCATATTGGAAAACATGGTAGTTAGCACACTTTGGCAATTCATAACCACCCACTGAAAAAGTTGATAAACTAAAAAAACTTGGATTTTCCTTTATCCTTGATAATAGATGGTCTGACTGGTTCGCAATATAAACAAACACACAGATTACTAAACAGACAGAACTTACAGAATTCACACAAGCAAGCGAACCTAGCTTTTCTGGACAATCATCCCTAACAAGACAAATTCTTACCCTGGTTGCTACGAACTTAGTTCAAAATAGAGACTTGACGGTAGAATGTTCGATGAGAGAATTCTCATGGATTAAGAGTCGTATTTATAGGCGCTAATGTTCTGGAACTCTTAGGATACCTTACTTGACTTAGGAAAGGTGTTACTTCCACGTAAAGTATTCCTAGATACACAAAATCTCTATTTCCTAATTTGAGTTTGACTTTGACTTTGACTAGCTAATCCTTTGTTCATAACTAATCTAGCGGACCCTAACTTGCTAAACAGACTAGTGAACTTCTAGTTCGCAACTCAACTAGTAAACACTAGCTCGCCAAACAGACTAGTGAACTTTCAATTTGCAACTTAACTGGAAAACACTAGCTCGCCAAACAGACTGGTGAACCCACTTGCAATGAATTATGCGAACCCCTTACCACATATTTTGGCATATTCTACTTCGCGAAAAGACTGGCAAACTATTATTTGCAAGGTCAAAACTTCCAGGCCCGATCTTGGGATGTTACAATTGAGATAAATTATTGTGTTTTATTCATATATGATATGCTTCAGTTATGGAATTGATTAATTGAATGAGTTATTATTGATCCAAAATTGAGTGTTTATTCGAGAGTACTTAATATAATAGGAAGTGAAGCCTCAAGTAAAAGATCGAGACATGTGAGACCGAGAGGGTATCCTCTTGTGTAAAACTCATGCTGAGTGGTGAGATCGAAAGGTTTTCTGTTGATCTGTCGTAATTCAGTGCAACAGATTAAACTAGTTTCCGCAGTTAAGGAGCATGAATACAAGTATTTTGTTATATTTTAGTTAAGTTTCTTCAGCTTTACTTATATTCAATAAAATGTGTAGATTGAGTCTTTTATTTACCTTAAGACCCGAATGAGGCCTAAGGGAGAGATAACGTACCTTGTGAGTGTGCAGGAGACTATTAGAAGGCATTTTAGACCAATACTAAACACTATGTCGCAACACGAGAGGCCCAATGTCGCAACGTAGAGAGTAAAACAGAGAAAGTATGAAAGTGTTTTTGATGTCACAACACAAACTAAGGGTTTCATGACATACCCCTGAAGACGTCTCAAGGAGTAGTAAATTACCACCTTTGTCGCGACATAGGTCCTGGTGTGTCGTGACATCGACTCTGGGACAAAATTAAACACGAAGTAAACGCATTTTGGTTCGCACAGTTGAACTTAAAGCTCAGGAACATCAGTTAACCTAGGGTTAAGAACGACGACCACCTGAAGGCTATAAATAGGCTCTTTTGGGACACGTTATAAACACCATTTCATTAGCTTAGATTCTCTCTTTAGATTTAGTTTTGTTTTCTTGCTTTCTTAGGATTTTTAGGGTTTAGTTTATTTATTCTTTGTTTTCTTTCAAGAGATTTGATTTGTGAAGGAGATCAACTTCGGTGGATTTGCGCTTATTATTAATATCAATCAAGCTTTTCTTAAAGTCTCCACTTCAATTCATTCACTATGATTAATTCTTCCATCTATTACATGTTTATAAAAGCCTTGAGGAACTAATCTCTCTGCGGGGGATTAGCGAGTGGAGGTATGATCTATTAATTTTTTTAGAGGGTTACTCAATGGATTAGTTATTTGGGAAAGGAAGAATGTGAAACAAACCTTGAGTCTGACAACCCCAAGAAGTCATCAAGATAGGAATTAACCTAAAATTTGTATTGTCTATTCGTGAACACCTTCACCCCAAGCCAGTTTCGACTATTTGGTCAGAAGATAAGTAGTTCTTCCTGACTCGTTATGTTCATGGAAGATCAAAAGATTTTGCTAGGGTAGCGACTAGTTGATTGACGAGGAACCTGAAGCAATTGTTGATAGGGATTACCAAGGAGAGTTAATCAACCATAATCTAGATTTGATTTTCTCTAGTCTTTTATCTCTTGAATTTTATTTATTTTATGTTATTTTATTTTATTACACTAAAAACTTTAAAAACCTTTCTTTTATGTTCTCATACTATAATTTATTCAAAGTACTAATTAGATCTTTTAATGTTTAGGTAAGAATTGGTCTAGCACTCGCCTCCTTTGGGTACGATCCTCGAAGTATTCACTTACTTCATTGTAAAACTATATTACAACTCGAACCATATACTTGCGAATATTTCCTTATTGTTTTATATTTTATTGTAGTATTCACACTCTAAACGTTCGGAGGCAATCAAGTTGTTGGCGTCATTGCTGGGGAGGCAACGTCACTAGTTTGATTTTAATTTTCACACTTCGGAAGAATAATTAAGAAATTTTTAGGTTATAGATATGATTCAGACATAAGTTACTAACAATATGCAAGTATTGGGGACAATATTTAAAGTTAAATTGGCCAAGGTTTAGCATTTCCTGACATGTTATCCATAGTTTATAATTTGAATTAAATCTTGTTCTACTAACATGGTCTCTAATAATGTTAGATTCGCCAATCATGTTATTATTGATTATCAAGTTATTATTGATTCCATTTGTGTTAGAGGGAAAGGCAACAATATGGTTAAAGACACTTCCTTTAGATACCATCACGACGTGGACCAATTTCATGCAATTATTCCTTCGTCGGGTGCTACCTATGACTAAGGTATTAAATAGTTACACGTAGTTATTTTACTTCTAGCAGGGTATCACTGAAAGTTTGGGACAAGTGTGAGAAAGGTTCAAGGCAATCCTTAAATCTATATTAGGTGGAGGAATACATTTTGCAGTTCAAATAAAGTGTTTTTACTATGGGTTGGATTGTCAGAATAGACGAAAGTTTGATATCATGATGGGGGGAAGTATTTGGACGAAAACCCAGGAGGAAGTAATGGAAATATTGGAAAGATATAGCATCAATGAATCAACCTGGAAAGAATATCCTAAAATACAAAATCAAGAACTGGAATCTGTAGGACATAAGGAGCAATAATGTAATCGATTAGAGTTTAGTATGAAAGAATCAATGGGTTACAAAATAGAAAAGGAAGGGGAGAGTGTGGAACAAGAGAAACATCACATGGTAACTCAATTGGACTAGCGGAGACAGAATAAGGAACAACTAGAGCAAATTATTCCAAACTCAATGAAATTGTTCCATCTACTATCAAACCCCCAGAATTAGAACTAAAGCCATTTCCCAACCATTTAAAGTATGGATATCTGGAGAAACAAAATGCTTTACCAATAATTATTGCTACAAGTTTAAACACAAAACATGAAGAGGCCTTATTAAATTCTTGAAAATGCATAAAAAAGTGATAGGATGGAAAATTGCTGATATTAAAGGAATCAATCCTATGTTTTGTCAACAAAAGATTAGATTAGAAGAAGAGAAAAGACCTATGGTAGATGCTCAGCGTAGACTAAATCTAGCTATGAAGGAGGTGGTCAAAAAAGAATTGCTTAAATGGTTAGATGCATGTATTGTTTACACTATTTCTGGTAGTGAATGGGTTAGCCCAACCTAGTGTGTTCCGAAGAAGGGAGGTCTAACTGTAGTCGAGAATGATAACAATGAGTTAATTCCAACTTGAACAATTACATGTTGGAGAGTATGCATTTATAACCGAAAGCTAAATGATGCAATGGAAAAATACCATTTTTCATCACCCTTTATTGATCAAATGCCTGATTAGTTAGCAGGAAAAGATTATTATTTCTTTCTTGATAGGTATTCAGGGTACCATCAAATCCCAATTAATCCCGATGACCAAGAGAAAACTACTTTCACTTGTCCTTTTGGTGCGTATGCCTTTAAAAGAATGCCTTTTGACCTATTCAATGCTTCAGTAACTTTCATGAGATGCATGACTACGATCTTTGCTGATATGTTAGAATAGGGGGTTGGATGTATTCATGGATGACCTTTCCGTATATGGGAACTCTTTTCAAGAATGCCTGGGTAACCTTGAAAAAGTGTTAAAAAGATGCGAGGAGACTAACCTAGTTTCAACTGGGAAAAATATCATTTCATGGTGAAAGGACTGATTTTAGGGCATCAGATATTGGGAAAAGGTTTGGAAGTATATAAATCCAAAATAAAAGTTATAAAGCATCTTCCAAATACGACAAATGCTAAAGGTATGCAAAATTTTTTAGGCCATGCAGGATTTTGTCGGAGATTTATAAAAGATTTTGCGCATATTTCTAAACCTCAGAATCAACTTTACAAAAAGAGACACATTTCATATTTTACCAAAGTTGCGTTAAAGCCTTTGATGTAATAAAAGAAAAACTCGTATATGCTCCTATAATAATCAACTCGAATTGGTTCGAACCTTTTATTATTATGTGTGATGCTAGTGATTATGCAATAGGTGCAGTTCTGGGGAAAAAGAGGAATAATCTATTGGGGCTATTCATTATGCTAGCAAAACACTAAATTTGACACAGTGCAACTACACTACAACTGAGAAAGAGATGTTGGCAGTAGTGTTCACTTGTGAAAATTTCCAACCCTACTAAATGGCGAATCGAGCATATGTGTATATTGATGACTCTGTGCTAAAATACGTCATGAAGAAAAAAGAAACAAAAGCCAGACTAATGAGATGGGTTTTATTACTTTAGGAATTTAATTTATGGATAATAGACATGAAGGGGAAAAAGAATCAAATTGCAGATCATTTATCTAGAATTGAAAACCATTTACAAGAGGAGGATATTGAAGAAATTAAGGAGACCTTTGTAGATGAAAAATTATTCAAAGTAGACATTAATCAATCAACACCAAGTAAGCATCTAACACTATGTAGATTATGTTAATTACATTGCAATGGGGTCTTCCCAGTATAGGGATATTGGCAACAGAAAAATTGGATAGGCCATGAACAAAATAATTATATTTGGGAGGAACAATATGTGTTTTGACAATGCGCAGATCAATTAGTTCGGTGATGTGTAGCAGAGGAAGAGATACAAGATGTTTTACAAGGCTGTCACGAAATATTGCAAACAGGGATAACGAGGTTGTAGTGTTCGACATTTTGGGATTGATTTCATGGGAACTTTTTTGAGTTCTTTTGGGAATTAGTATATTCTCCTAGATGTAGATTATGTTTCAAAATGGGTCGAAGCTGTAGCACTACCTATGAATGATACAAAATCAATAATGAGATTCCTAAGGAAAAACATATTCGCTAGGTTTGGTACACCATAAGCACTGGTTAGTGACATTTTGTAGTAACCAATTCGAAGCAGAATTGGCTAAGTACAACATAATACATAGGATGACAATGACATATCACTTACTTGCTAATGGGCAAGTAGAAGTATCTAATCGGGAAATAAAATAGATTTTGGAGCAAATAGTGAATCCAAGTCGAAAAGATTGGGCAGTCAAGCTAGACGATGCGTTGTAGGCCTACAGAACAACATATAAGACTCCCTTAGGCATGTCCCCCTATAAGCTAGTTTATGGTAAGAACTGTCACTTGCTAATCAAATTAGAGAGGAAGGCATACTAGGCAATCAAAAAGTTAAATCTGGATCCACAGTTAGCTAAAAAAAAGACTTTTCGAACTCCAAGAATTGTACAAATTCTGATTTATGGCTTACGAAAATACTAAAATGTACATGTAGAGGAGTAGACTTCGACATGATACAATGACCAGAAAGCTTGAATTTTTTTCGAGACAGAAAGTGCTGCTATTCAATTCAAGGTTAAAATTATTCCATGGAAAGCTTAAATCAAGATCGACAGGTCCATATACAATACATTAGGAAACTCCTCATGGGACAATAGAGTTAATCAGAAAATGGGGTCAACCTTTAATTGTTAATGGCCAATGAGTAAAATATTATTTTGGAGGAACTATTAATACTATACTGGAAGAACAAACCTTGCAGTGTAGTGCTCTTTGGGATGTCCAAGGAATCAATGGGAAACCAACAAACATGAAGAATGATAAGGAAAAATGTGACCCAAGTATTGATTTCACGAAATAAAGAGAAATCTGGTTGTCATGTCGTGACACCGCTCCAGAATGTCCCGAAAAAGAACAAAATTTTGATTTTGGAACCTGCCTTCGATGTCATGACATCACCCAAGGATGTCGTGACACCACTGCGTAACTCTATTTTTCGAACTAACCTAACTATTGACATTTTTGTAGCATAATTATATTAGGAATGTTATGCTTTAATTGTTTATTTAGTAGAATTATGTTATAACTCTTCAATAATCTATTCTTTCTTTCTAATCTAAAAATAGGACACATGGCCACCCTATTTTATCATTAACAAAGATTAAATTACAGGCCACCCTCTTTTATTAGCAATAAAGGTTTGCAAACATAATAAGAAGAGATTATCAAATGGACAATTTCAGTGCAAGCACCTTTAGCCCAACTATTGAGTTTAAAGAAGGCAACATGGATAAATACCTACAATAATTACAACTGTATACCTTTATTCAAGAGTAGGGATTTGACCATCTAATGTGGAATTGCAAAAGAATATAGGAAAGTGCAGCTAAAAGGAAGTGGACGAAATTTTGTTTGTCAGCCGAAGAACTCCTAATAATTCCTATGGTGCAAGAATTTTGTCTAGCATTAAAACAAAGGGAAGCAGCCAGACCGTTCTATGAGATGCACTCCTTTGTGAAGGTTAAAGGGGTTAATTTTTTGTAATTGAAATGAGTATTTGCCAAATTTATGATACACCATATTAGTATCACGATTATCTCAATAAAACATATTTGAAGGAATTTAGAAACATTGAGACAGAGGAAATATTGAGATTCCTAATGGAAGGGAAAAAGATGTGGACATATCGAAGGGGAACAGTAATACTTGAAACATTCAATCAAGAGCTAGTGACACCAAAAGCCAAGATGTAGATGAAATTCTTATGTTCGAAAATATGGCCTACAACAGAGATGTCTGAGATTAGTCCAATTCAAGCTATCATAACATATGAGATCCTCTAAAGGAAGCAAATATGTATTGGAACATGGATATATAAGAACATGGTTGATTGTGCGAGGAATTTAGGAAAGGGAATATTTTTCCCTAATCTAATTACAGAATTATGTAAAAGGGCAGGAGTACCCGTTGAACAAATGGATAAAACCATGAATCCCCCAAGAAAATTACTTGGTGATGATTTATTCAAGCAATTTTTTCTTCTATAGACAAAACAAAAAGAGGATTTCAGGAGGATGAGGACTAATATTCAAGAGTAATCTAGTAGGATTAAGAGTAGACGAATTTAGGAAAATTGAAGGCTTATTTCTTTATTAGGAATTTGTACTTTTTATTAATAAGTAATTACTTTAAGGATTGTATTAATTTTTAGGGTGATGTAAAATTTTTTTAGGATTAGGGATACATACATACATACATAATTCTTTGTTTTGTAGTTTGTCTAATTTTTTAGAAACCCAACACGAAGTAGACACAAATAATTTAAGCTTAACACGATCAAAGGAGAAAGCACCCACCATTAGCAATTGAAGCTCCCATGATCAATTGGGTAACTTTTTTCCTTATCTATTTATAGCTAGACATCGAGGACAATGTGTCAACGAAAGTGTGGGCGTAACATAGAAAACTTACTTACTTTTCATTTTTTTTCAATTTTTCTTGTCTTTGGTGTGCCTGAGCTTGTAGAAATACAAGTGATTGGTTAAGAGCGTGTATATAGGTTGCTTGTGTTTATGAATAAATTTGGCATGATGGTAGGTGATTTTAAATTTTTGAGCATTATACTATTAAAGTTCTATATGTTACACTGTAAATAGGTATTAAGCAATCAACTATACCATGTGATATAGAAAATATAAGGAAACAAGCATGCTAGTATGAATGATAAATGGTTGAATTTGTATTTGTTTGGTTGATTAAGTTTGTGTATGTTGAGATATTTAAGGATGGCCTAAGGCATTGTTTGGAACACATCCAGAGCCAAAAAAGTTGGCCTATGTATATTTCACCTTTAGTACCAATCTTTGAGCCTGTGGACACTTATTGATGAACGTCATTACAAACGAATGAGCTTTAAATGTTAATTTGTATTTACCCTTTTTCTTTGGTCCTATAGTGCACAACTATAGACGCCTGACCATACTTATTAAGGGTTAAATAGATACACCATGGTGGAGTTTGTAAAAATTGAGTGAAATAGTAAAGATTGGTGTGATATAGGAAGTATAAGTTACGCTAATATGCGAAATAAAAAGGAAATTAGTATGAGTAGAAAATGTCTTAAACTAGCAAGAAAGCATTCATGAGTGAGATATATTAAAAGAAAGAAAAGTCACAAAGTCACAAAAGAAAGAAAAAACTTGTTCGTTAGTGCGTAAAAACTCATAAGGCTAGCTGTAGTTACTATGTCATTCCATGACTTCCTATATATGGAGAGACAAGGAAGGTGAGAGAAGGAGAAATAAGGTTGTGAATGGGTAAGGGTCATTAAGGGGGAAGAATATGGATCAATACGATATGTCAAACTATTTTCGTGTTTATAACCCTTTTGATGCTTACTGTTTTTGAATTCCTTACCTGTTCTAAGTCTCAGAACGTTACAAGCCAAAAAGTCCTATGTGACATAAACATCCTTATGCATGAATGTACATCATACTAAACATACGCATAAAATGACTATTTGTATTCTACTCAGATAATTAAAGTACTTGTAATTTTTTGATGGATCTCTACAAGAGAGACCCTTAATACTTGTATATTTTGTAACATACTGAACTTAGATGTTTGTAATCAAAAGTTGTAAGTCAAATACTCATCATGTTAAAGTTGTTAGTAAATATGAAATGCCTAAGTCATATGCTCCAAAGTCAATATTTGTATGATATTTACTCAAGGGTTATCGCTTTTATTTCTTATTTTTGTTTATGTTGGTTGAGGACAAGGAATGACTTAAGTGTAGGGGAGTTTGATCTGTCGTAATTCGATGTACTAGATTAAACTAGTTTTCACTCTTAAGGAGCCTGAATACAAGAATTTTTATTATATTTTAGTTAAGTTTCTTTAGCTTTACTTACATTCAATAAAATGTGCAAATTGAGTCTTTTATTGACCATAAGGGCCGAAAAGGCCGAAGAGAGAGCTAACGTACCTTATAAGTGTACAAGAGACTATTAGAAAGCATTTTAAACTGAAACTAGACGTCATGTCATAACGAGGAAGGCCTGATGTCGCAACGTAGAGAGCAAAATGGAGAAAGTATGAAACTGCTTCTGATATCGTGACACAAACTGAGGGTGTCACGACATACCCCTGAAGACGTCTCAAGGAGTAGTATACTGCCACCTCTGCCACAACGCAGGTATTGGTGTGTCGCAACATTGACTTTGGGACGGAAACTAAACACGAATGTTTTGGTCCACACAATTGAACTTAAAGCTCGAGAATGTCAGCTAACCTAGGGTTAAGGATGACGACCACCTGAAGGCTATAAATAGGCTCATTTGGCACATGTTATAGACATCATTCCATTAACTTAGATTCTCTCTTTATATTTAGTTTTGCTTTCTTGCTTTCTTAGGTTTTTTAGGGTTTAGTTTATTTGTTCTTTGTTTTCTTTCAAGAGATCTAATTTGTGAAGGAGATAATCTTCTATGGATTCGCGTTTATTATAAATATCAATCAGGCTTTTCCTAAACTCTCTACTTTAATTCATTCACTATGATTAATCCTTCCATCTATTCCATGTTGTTTATGAAAGCCATGAGGAACTAATACCTTTGTGGGAGATTAGCGAATGGAGCTATGATCTATTAATTATTTTATAGGGTTACTCAATGGATCATCTATTTGGGAAGGGAAGAACGTGAAACAAACCCTAGGCCTGACAACCCAGGAAGTCATCAAGGTGGGAATTAACACAAAATTGGTATTTCCCATTCGTGAACACCTTCACCTCAAGCTAGTCTATACTGTGAGGTCGAAAGATAAGTAGTTCTTGCTGACTGGTTATGTTAGTGTAAGATCGGAAGATCCTACTAGGGTAGCGACTAGTTGATTAACAAGGAACCTGAAGCAACAATTGATAGGGATTACCGAAGCGAGCTAATCACCCATAATTCATATTTGATTTACTCTACTTTTCTATCTCTTTAATTTTATTTCTTTTATGTTCTCGTACTATAAGTTATTCAGAGGACTAATTAGATCTTTTAGTGTTTAGGTAAGAATGAATCTAGCACTTGCCTCCCTAAGGTATGATCTTTGGAGTATTCACTTACTTCGTAAAACTATATTACAACTCGACCTGTATACTGGCGATACCGCCTTATCGTTCAATATTTTATTGTAGTATTCACACTCTGGACGTTCGTACGTCCAGAGGCAATTATCTATATGCCTAAACCGAGCAGGTATCTTAGGTGTTAACCCTTAGTGAAGATGAGACCTAGCAAATATTCTTAGATAAGGGTGGTAAATAACTCAATTAAGGTTAGTTAATGATTTAATTAGATAATGAGGGATTTAATCGATCATAGATCGAGAGCTCGCGCCATTGGCGTTAGGAATAGGAAATTTCATTAGGTTAATTAATTTAATTTGTTTAAATAATATTTTAATTCTGAATCAGCACTACTAACTCGTGACTCAATTAGATTAATAATTATTTCCTGTTATTAATTTAATAATAAAATTCTTCAATCTGCAATCCCTTGGGTACGATCTTCAAAATATTTACCAAGCGTTTCGTCGTAAACTAACTATATAGCTATTTGATCTATTCGCTTGCAAATACCACACATTTTATTTGCACGATTTTTGCTCTAAGCATTTGCACATTTGGAGGTAGTCAGTTAGCAAGTAAAAAATAGTATATACTCTTGAGACTTATATAGGTTATGTACTTAAAGTTTGAGCATTTATTTGTTCATTGAGGAATTCATTCTTATGAGTCCATTTTGTAAGTAAATAAGTGAGTCATTTGGTTTATAGACTAATTTTTCAATAGAAAACTTAGAGGAGAGTGATTTAGACTTTTAGGTGCAAAAGTGAGGTTACTAAACTAGTGAATTTTAGGACTTAAATAACTTGTTATATCATATTGAAATATAGTGAATTATCTCTTTGGGAAAAGTCGGACAGATTTAGTGAAACCAAGCTGTATGAACAATCCTTCTTTGTTAATCTTTATGTTCTTTCGCTGTTTCAAAAGTAGTAGGCACTGCGCAAGTTTTCTTGCAACTATCGGATGGTTTCTTCAATGTTTCTTAGCTTTTATGTACAACACACTTGAGTTAATACTAGTAATTTTAAATGAACAAACACAAACATAATTTGAACTTTTTTAATGAACATGAATGAAACATAAACAAGTTTAAAATAAAATAGATGACCATGAACAAAGACCTGAACATTGAACAAAGGCATCTTGGTTCAAGCTCAATGCCAATTTCGAAGGCATGATTTCAACATTTTATTTCCCTAGGAAAGATCAACAGTATAAGAAAATACGAGCAATAGATACTAATACACAGATGTGTCATTTGGATGAAAGTAGCATTTCCCTGAGAGCCTTGAAGTAAGCAAACATCTCTTGGTAATCAGGAAGGTTTTCTTTGATTATGGGAACTTGTTTGAAATTATTGATCCATCTTTGCAAACGAGGGAACTTGCTAGCATCGAGTAGCTTAACGTTTGTTACATCTTCAACCATTTGTAACCACTGGCTAAGTTGACCAAAAGCTATATCCACCAAGTCAATCTTGTCTCCCCCAAAGAACGTCTTGTCTCCAAGCGCATGTTCTTCAGTGGTTTCTAGCATTTTCAGGCTATCCCTAATCGCCTTCTTTTGTTCTTCACCACTGGTTCGAAACACCATCCAGATTGCTGGAAGCTGCAAGGATCAAAGATACATGCAATATGGAGATCAATCAATGGAACTAAAATCCGGCGAAAGCCAAAGGGTTTACCTTATCCTCAGCAAATTTAATCCAAAAACGAGCGATGGCTCTATCATAAGGATCAGTTGGCAGCAGGGAATTTTGTGGCCAAATCTCTTGGATATATTCAAGAATGATCATAGACTCACAAATTGACTTTCCACTATGGATAAGTACTGGTATCTTCTTGTGAACTGGATTATGCTGGAGAAGCAGTGGACCTTTGTTGTTCAGATCTTCTTCTATGAATTCATATGCTATACCTTTCAATTTCAGGACCCAAACAACTCTATAGTAGAAAGGACTCGGCCATGTTCCAAGCAGCTTCACTTCAGCCATATGTGAGAGTTTTTCGTTTAAAAAAAACAATTCTGGAGGATTCAGAAATTCAGTGTTGGGACTTGGCCAATTTATGTAGTGATTTCAATGGAGTCCGACGACTCAAACAGTCAGGGTTTTTTTTTTTTACTTGTTTTTAATCAATGCCTTACATAAAATAGGTTGCCTTCTTGGAAAATTTCTCCATATGTTCCATGTACTCTATAGTGGAAAGATGGGACGTGTTATTCCCGTCTTTGACCAGGGCAGCAGTCAAAGAAAATGAAATGAGTATATTTTATTATAATATATTTTCAGTAGGTGAATGCATACTGCATTTATCCTTATTATACAGTATAATAATACCATTCCAAGGAATCAAACTTATAGGCTTGTCAATGGCTTCGTAAATCTTAAAATTGTTGGAAAATATTCTATTTGAAAATGATTTTTATAGTAAAAAATAAAAAACTTCAAAATCGAGTCCATCAGAATATTTATAGTAATAAATCAATTATTAAATTTGTACTTATATTTTTGGCTAAACGAATTCTTTTCGTTCTTTGCTTTCAACTGAACGGCTTTATTCATTATTCTCGTAACACGAACTATTTCAAGTATGAGTTCGAACAATTTAAATCAAATAAAGAATCAGAAATAATTTTTCTTTGTTTCAGTGTGAAAACGAAAAAAATCTCTTCTCAAATAGAAACCAACATAATTTTTATTCCAGAAAATAGATATAGTACTTAAAGAATAAAATTCTCTCCATTTTCGGACAGAGTAACAATATCTTAAATTTGTATATTTTACCTTACCAGTGCTATCTATTTATAGGGAGAGAAAGTAGAACGAAAAACAAATTATTGGATTAGAGAATCCAAATCAAGAAGAAAAAGAACCCATAGGTGAAGGGGTCTTGAATCAGATGCAGAAAAACAAGGAAATTTTAAAACGTAGAAAGAAAAAGCAATACAAGAGCAACATGGAAGCAGAGCTTGATTTCTTCCTAAAAAGGTATTTGTATTTTCAATTGAGATGGGATGATTCTTTAAATCAAAGAATAATCAATAATATCAAAGTATATTGCCTCCTGCTTAGACTGATAAATCCAAAAGAAATTGTTATATCCTCTATTCAACGGAGAGAAATGAATCTGGATATTTTGATGATTCAGAAGGATTTAACTCTTAGAGAATTAGAACACTTGTTGAATTCTAAAAGTTTATTTCAACTAGAAAAATAAACTCTTAATCTATCTAAGAGAAACAACCCTAGTTAATAATACTAAGGTTTGTCGTCCACCTTATTGATAACTCTTAAAAAGAGTTATATTTCCTGCTTTTAGACCTAACTAATTGTCTGTATTGAGGAGAATTTAATTTCATTTTAGGACATTCTATTTCTTTTATTCGCTTTGCATTTGAAGCTTGGACTGTGTTTACATGTTAGTTGATTTTTTTGCTTGTGGTGGTGAATTGCTAGGTGCAGGGTACAAGAAAAGGGAGTAAAAGAGTGAAGTTTTGTCGTGGCAGAAGGTTAAACAGTTTGTCAACATCGATGCCGTGACAACTCTAGGAGGAAGACTGAGTCAACAATCAACGCCACTTTCAGCCAAACTATAAGTGTACTAGAAAAATCATTCTAAAAAAGAGGAAAAAGATCATGGGATGATGGGCCTATTTTAAAAGAAGAGGTATAAAACACAACAAGAAAGAGGAAGAAAAAAGAAGAGAGAGAGAGACGATTAGAGAGAAAATTGGAAAAACAAAATCCCTAGAAAAAATAGAGGGTAACAGCTGAGCAGTGACGAGAAGAGGAAGACGAATACGAAGGCAATCCCTCTCAACCACCACAAGACACTGTATCGTTGGAGAGTAGGCTGGATACGTGAAAGCTATCCTCCCGAAGTTCTTCCATTATTTCTTGATTGCTCATCATGAAATGATTTGTTGAAACGATGTTGAATGATATTTTAGATTTAAATTTTAATTGCCAACCCATGAGATAAATCTCATAGGGTTGGGATTACTTGATAAAACATTTATTTTCTTTAATGGCTAAAGTATAGATCTGCTTTAATATACTGTTTCATTCAATGGTTTTACAAAATTACATGTTTGCAAACTCTAAACATAGATGGATGTGCAACATGTTCATTTAGTTAATCTAATTCTGACAAGGTTAGGTTAATGAGATTGAAATTGAATTATATGAGCAAGTGTTCGACCGAATACTTGTAGTAGACTCTAGACATAAAGCAGCTTTCATACGGAAAGAAAACAAATAGTGTAGGGTGTCGTGCTTAAGGCATATAGACATATATCGCCTACGGTAAGGTAACTTGAGGTTTTGCTCTCGAAAGAAGCATATCATTTTAGAACTCTACTGAGTAGTAGATTAAGTAAGGTTTAGCCGAGGCAATACTATCAATAAGGGCAGATTCTGGTAATCCTAACCTTCTAAATCAACATCGTAGACCCTTTATCCTCTATCATTTGATGTAGTATCTTTGTCATAACATTCTTAGTTATTTATTTCTCCGTTCGCATATTATTCACGTAATTATTCTCGTAATTTCCATTTCATTTTTACTCTTGTCTTATCATAGTATTTTCCATTATTTATCAGTTACACATATTACACATTATTATTCCTTCAAATTATCATTGCAGTCTTAACATTATTTTTGCTATAACATTAATCGTACTTCAGTATAAAAACTTGGCCATTTATACCTAACTGATCCCTGTGGAGACGATCTCACTTATCACTTTATTACTTGATTCAACATGTATACTTACACAATTCGCATATCATTTCACACGCGACAAATTTTTGGTATCTTTGCTGAGGATTGGCAATTTGGTGAAATTTGGGTTTTGTTAGTTTACTTAGTTCCATTAGTTTTATTTAACTTAGTTGTATTTAATTTTCACAGGTTTGCCGTCAGTGTATGAGAAGAGCCATTCCTACTAACGAAGAATATACTTTTGACTCAAAGATCGAAAGAACTTTACGAAGAAGGAGAAAAGAACTACAAAATATGGCTTAGTAGAGAAATAACCCTAGTCTTAATGATAATCCAATTGGTCGCAATAATAATCCTCCCATAGATTGTGTGATAGATGATCATGATAGACCAATTCAAGAGCATGTTGTTCCAATTTTAGAGGATTTGAATGCAGGAATAATCAGATCGTTAAATCTTATAATGAAGCATATGAGATTTTGGAAAAGATTGCCAACAATAATTATCAATATCCTACCACGAGAGTTGACAGGTAAGAAAGTTGCTGGCACCATGAAACTTGATGCAATCACTTCATTAACTACCAAGTATCATATTTAATTAATAGGATCAAAACAATGAAGAGACCAACTACAGTTCAGGAGATGAAAACTATCGAGCCATCGTGTGTTTATTGCGGTGAAGACCATGTGTTTGATGAATGTCTATCAAATCCAACATCTATGTACTACATAGGTAATTTTAACCAGAATAATAACCCCTATTCCAAAACCTACAATTCAAGGTGGAAGCAGCATCCAAATTTTAGTTGGAATAATCAAGGTGTGGGGAATTTAAACAATGTTGTGAGACAGAATGCCAACAGTGCACTGCTGGGTTATAACCATCCTATGCCGAGGCAAAATGTTCAATAGGGTCAAGCATCATCTTCTACCTCTATTGAAGCTTTTTTGAAGGAATATATGGAAAAGAATGATGTTATAATTTAGAGTCAGACTACGTCCCTCAGAACTCTTAAGAATCAAGTGGGGTAGATAGCGAATGCTTTAAATTTGAGACCACAAGGAACATTACCATGTGATACCGAGAATCCGAGATCACAAGGAAAGGAATAGTACAAGACCATCACTCTTAAAAGTGGAACTCAACTTGATGATGTTGCTCAAGATGCCATGGTCGGAGAGGATAACTCGAATAACAACCATGTGAAGATCCCAAAGCCATCTGAAAAGTACACTATAGTTGAAAAGGGTAAGCAAAAGATTGTTGTAGCAGAATTAGATCGTGTTGCCAACAAAAATACCACAGCAAAATAATATCAGCAACCTGAAAGACGACCAGCTTCACCTTTTCCTCAGAAATTCCAAAATTCTAAATAAGATTTTCAGTTTAAAAAATTTTTGGAAGTCTTGAAGCAACTCCATATCAATATACCGCTAGTATAAGCTTTAGAGCAAATGCCAAATTATGTGAAATTTATGAAAGTTATATTGTCAAAGAAGCGCAGATTGGGAGAATTCGAAACTATTGCTCTAACTGAAGGGTACACAACAATGCTAATGAATAAGTTAAACCCTAAGTTGAAGGACCCAGGTAGTTTTACTATCCCATGTTCAATAAGAAATCGTTATGTTGGTAAGGTATTATGTGATTTAGGAGTGAGTATAAATCTAATGTCTCTGTCTATTTTCAGGAAGCTAGGAATTGAGAAGGCAAGACCTACTACAGTTACGTTGCAACTGGCTAATCGATCCTACGCACATCTGAAAGGTAAAATTGAAGATGTACTGGTAAGAGTATATAAGTTTAATTTTTCGGCAGATTTCCTTATTTTAAAATGTGAAGCTAACAAAGATGTGTCAATTATTCTTGGAAGACCTTTTCTTACTATAGGTAGGACTTTAGTTGATGTGCAAAAAGGTGAACTTACCATGAGGGTAAATGATCAACGGAATAATTTCAATGTATTTGATGCCTTGAAATGTGTTAATGAGAATGAAGAATGCCACACCACTGGGTTGATAGAAACAACAGTGGATTAAGAGTTCACAAGATTTTGCCACAGTAATTCTGATAGTTATAAAGAATCACTTGAGTGGAGTAATGCAATAATTTTTCCTAATGACCACTACTATGGTGCTCATGTGGATCGTGACAAGCAATCAATTGACCTCCGGGATGTTTATTTTTCCTTTCTTTAATTGCATTAATTTCTTTTCATTTTTATTAGATGTTATCATTAATTATTTAATGTTGTTTCATTTATATTTTTCTCTTTGATTAATGAACAGTTTTTTCTAGATTTCCAGAGATAGAATAAAAGTATGGGATTACTAGTTGTGATACTAAAAGGACTTTGTCGCTGCATTTCAGAAGGAAATTATGTCGCAAAAAACTGGGTGAATGAATGTCGAAATCCCTATAGAATAACTTTACAAAGTTGATGCCAGAATTCCAAGCCTTCCCCACCTCTTTGCTCCTAATTCTTGAAGCTGTAAAGGAGCCAGCTCAAACTCCTGCTGCCAGAATCAAATCCGTAATTTAGAAACCACTACTGATGAAAGGGAAAATGTTGCTTAGGAGCCTGAACATATGACATCATCAAATCTTGAGAATAAAGAAGAAGAAGAAGAGAAAGATGAAATAGCCACAACCATTACTGCCACCACGAAAGGTTAGGACATTGTTCCACCTACCCCATTAGCTTCCACGACTGCACAAGACCGTGACATCGATCATCTTATTGATGAGCTCATGGAAACTGATAAGGAGGAGGACGAAATGAATCCTATGAAGAGGAATCTATAGTATAAAGTCAGTGCCCGTAAATCCACTTGCAATGTCAAATGAAGTAACTACATTCTAGTGCAAGCCAGGGAAGTTTTTTCCCCTACCTCATGCATTTTTATTTCTTTTTCCATGACATTTCCTGTACATATCTATATTTTTTTTGTTACATATCTTTACATGCATTGAGGACAATGCATCCCTTAGGTTTGGAGATGTATTGTGCATTTAGGCTACATTATATATCTAGTATGTATGCTCATTCTAGTCTCGTTAAACTTGTTTAGCCACTTAACATAACTACTACGTACTGTTTTGCCTATGCGGAGTACAATCTTTACTTATGATGTTCAATGAGGAGTTTAATTCTTCAATAAATATAGAAAAATATGATAAGGATAATGTGAATTTAGCTTAGGTTAGGTTGCTTAAAGATTACCCCCTAAAAATAAGATGTCCTAGCCTCAGTTATTTTTGGACTATAACAAGTATCTTTTAATGAACTTAGCGACTTTTGAAACCAAACTCAACTACGTTGCCAGAACATTACTTAAATACAGGATAGACACTCCAATGCTTCAAATTGTCAAGTAAGTCAGCACCACTTTATTTGTTTCATCGTGCTGTCCAAGTAAGAGTGTGTAATAAAGAAAAGAAAATTAGGGGCACACCACTATAGTAATGGGCTAAGTAGCTAAGGAGGTAGTTGTTTGCTCCATCCATCTTTTTAGTCAAAAGCCTTAGCTTCAAGAGTGATTTTTATTTAAATTCTAACCTGATTGAGGACTATGTAATTTGGTGTATGCTCCATTTCGATTATCAAGTCAAAATTTTTTGTGACATACTAAATCCCATAATATTATAAAAGAAAACAAAAGAAAGAAACAAAATACAAATAAATATTTTGAGTAGGCTTAGAGCAAGGGATACAAAGTAACTTGAGTTTAGGTAACAAATGAAGTGAGTACATTAAGAGATGTTTGCTATGGCTGGAAAGCACACATAAGTACTTAGGAAATTTTATTTTTAGGGAGCAATTTTCTGCACTACCTTTGTTGGGCAAACCATTGAAACTCGAACAAGTTTTAGAGATAGAAGATTGATTAGAATTGAAGTATATATTGTTCTTTAAATGGACTAGTAGTACAATGTGGTTATATGCGAAGGCAAAATTGTTCCATCCATTCATTCATGTATATTTTGCTTGAGGACAAGCAATAGCTCAGATTTAAGGGTGTGATAACTCTTGAAAAGAGTTATATTTCATGCTTTTAAACCTAGATAATTGCTTGTACTTAGGAGAATTTAGTTGCATTTTAGGACATTCTATTTATTTTATTCGCATTGCATTCGGAGCTTGGACTGTGTTTACATGTTAGTTTATTTTTTTGCTTCTAGAAGGGTTGTATGTGGTAGTGAATTGGCAGGTGGAGGGTATGAGAAAAGGGAGTAAACAAGTGAAGTTTTGTCATAGCAAAAGGTTAGACAATTGGTCAACACGGATGTTGTGACAATTCCAATAGGAAGACCAAGTCAACACTCAACAAATAACAATTTTAGCCAAACTGTACGTGTACCAGAAAAATCATCCTAAAAAAGAGGGAAGAAAATCATGGGCTATTGGATTTACCCTAGGGAAAACGATTATAAAAGCCAAAGGAGGAAAACCTAAAGGGGGCGGGAAAAAAAGGCGAACACAAAAGAAGAGAGATCCTTAGCCAAAAATATAAGGTAGCAGTTGAGCAATGATTAGAAGAGAAAGATGAAGACAGTCCCTCTCAGCCACCACAGAGCATTGTATCATTGGAGAGTAGGCTAGATACGCAAAAGTTATTCTCTCGAAGTTCTTCCATTATTTTTTGATTGCTCGTCATGAATTGGTTTGTTGAAACAATGTTGAATGATATTTTTTATTTGAATTTTAATTGACAACCCATGAGCTAAATCTCATATGGTTGGGATTTCTTGATGAAACCTTTATTTTATTTAATGATTGAAGTATGGATCTGCTTTAATATACTATTTCATTCAATGGTTTCACAAAATTACATGTTTGCAAACTCTAGATATAAATAGATGTACAACATGTTCATTTAGTTAATCTAATTCTGACAAGGTTAGATTAATGAGATTGAAATTGAATTATATGAGCAAGTGTTCGACCGAATACTAATAATAGACTCTAGACAGAGAGCAACGTTTATACGGATAGAAAACAAACAGTGCAGGATGCCAAGCTTAAGGCTTATAGACATATATCGCTTAAGGCAAAGTAACTTGAGGTTTTTCTCTCGAAAGAAGCTTGCCAATATAGAACTATCCAAGCAATAGATTAAGTAAGTTTTTGCTGAGGCATTACTATCAGTAAGGACAGATTCTGGTAATCCTGACCTTCCAAATCAACATCGTAAGCCTTCTATCCTCTATCTTTTGCACTAGTATATTTGACATAGCATTCTTAGTTGTTTATTTATTCGTTCGCATATTATTCACGTAATTACTATCGTAATTGTCATTCCATTTTTACTCTTTCGTTTTCATAGCATTTTCCACCATTTATCAGTTATACATATTACACATTATTATTTCTTCAAATTACCGCTACAGTCTTAACTTTATTTTTGTCATAACAGTAATCGTAATTCAGTATAATAACTTGGTCATTTTATACCTAACCGATCCCTTTGGAGACGATCTCACTTATCACTTTATTACTTGATTCAACGTGTATACTTGCACAATTCACATATCATTTCACACGTGACACTTATTACCATGAGGGGCTTTTGGGCCTCTCTCATATCAAGTCCAATTACAAATACTTTTTGGACTTTTAATCCAGTACTTTATAATTTGATTGAACACGATATTTGTCACACCCCAAAATTGGGCCTAGGAGTTTTGAGGGTAAATGGGAATTTTAGCTCATATGTGATTGAAATTTCGTAGCATGTTAAACCAGGGAAGTCTTCATATATTGCTTTTAGAAACCAATTCAATTTTTTAAAATAAGTTCGAAAAGATCTTCAATTCTAAAATAAGAATTATTCTGTAAAAGGGTTTAATTTAGCAGTAGTTTTAAAGCAAATAAACCAAGTTTTAAAATCAGCCCAATTTTAACTCCTTTTCACCCTATTTTGACTTTTAAAAAGAAAGAGAGCATTCTTCATCTTTCACTTTGTGCCATCCCTTAGAGAGGAGAATTCCCAAATACTCTTCATCTATTTTGATCTCCATTACTTCAATTCTTTTCATTTACTTTAACTTCCAAGCATTAAACCTCCATCGAACTTCAAGAAAAACACTAAAAACACCATTGATTTTGTCATCTCTTAAGCTTGTAAGTTTTCTAGATTTTCAACCGAACATTCATTTTTCTCTCAACAAAGGTAATTATTTCTTTCCTATTAATTTTTATGATATCTAGCCTTTTAAATTGAGTTTTTATCTATTGAATCAAAAGTTTTGAATAAATGCTGAAAATTTGGTCATTAATGGTGAAATTTGGGATTTTGTATAAAATCAATGTTTTGAAGTGTTTTTCAACTTTTTTGACATGATTAAAAGGTTTCTAAACTTTCCCTAAAGTTTCGTTAAATAATTCTAAGGTTTTATTGAGTTTTAGTGAAAATTGCCATTGTATGTCAAAATTTTGGATCCATGAATCTGTATAGTTTTGAGTAGTTTGAAGGTTGAGAATTGTTCTTATATGTATAATTAGATTAATGAAATTAGTTTTAGGCAAAGAAGATAAGTGGAGATTTAGATAATTGAGTTTCAAGTTTTTTATGTCAAAGATTTTCATTCGAAGATGAACTAATTTAGGCCTGTGTTTTGCTTGTTTTAAGAGTGTCTGTAGCTGAATTTTAATTATTTTTATTGTGTGTATAACTTTGGTGAAGATGCGAAAGTCTTGGAGCCTTCAATGAGCAAGGCGAAAAGGAAAGGAAAACCTAGTTTGAGCTTTCGGCAACTAGGCGAAATTGTGAACGGTGAGTGTTTGAAATCGCTACTTGTAGACACGATTCATATTGTTTATTGAGAGATTAGAAGTAGCCTAAACCCCTACTCTAAGTTCCAAGTGTAAGCTTTATTATACCCTTCATTTAATTTGCAAAGTGTGTGATTGTGTGATAAGCATTAAGTATTAAGTTGTCATAATGTGACATGTGATATATATTGTGATAGCTCTTGTGAATGTGTTAGTCGTGGGCATATTAAACATGTCGAATGACAGTGATGATGTTGTGTTAGCGAAATAAATGTGCAGTGGAAGTGTGCAAAATTCAGCAAATACATGTGTTAAATTGTGGAATGTGATATTATTATGACAGATAATATGTGAATATACTTGTATGTGATATATAATGTACTAATTTTAAACACACATGTCAGATTTGATAAATGATAGTTCAATGAGCATTATTGTGGCACTTAAAGTGCAATTAAATGTGAATCCGATAAGTGTGCATTGTGTATGAGATTATGATGTAGATGAATATGAATAGAGATTAGGTACATTAAAAAATAGTTAAATGTGTGTATTTGCAGATATTTTGGCCTTGTGATCTCTTAAAACCATTGGATATAGTTCGTATGCCATAGAATTGTGAGTACTCAAATTTGTGTTTCGTGATTTGGGTAATGAGGCCCTGGGAAAGTTTGGAGAGATAAGAGAATGTGAGCTAAGCTCCATTCATTGGGACATGTTGGTGTGTTGGGGAATGTTTAGCTTTATGCTACACTTTTGGGATATGTTCGACTCTATGAGTCATTTAGTGTGTTGGAGATCTGTGTATTCGATATGGGGTGATAGAGCCCACTTTTATGTTTCATAGCCTCAAGTGCCAAATTATCAATAAATGTGATTATGTGTAATGTGATATATGCCTAAATGAATATGTGATTATTATGTAAAAGAACCAACAAATAATGCATGAATAAGTATAATATGACACTAAATTTTAAATGTTGTAATTGTTCTATATGGTTGCTTCGTTAATGCATGATGACATGTTTGTGTGGTAGTTATTCTGATCATTCACTAAGCTTGGTGAAGCTCACCAACTCTTCTCAAACCTTTCCAAACTATTAGCGTTGCAGTGTGACTGGTGCAGAATATTTTCCAAGGAATTGATCCAAGTAGTTTAACATTTGAGTATGTGTTTATTAGTTATTATTTTGGGATAGTGAGAATAAGGCAATGTGGTAGACTTGTTGTATAAATATTGTCATGATGTTTTTGGATATTTTCTTAGCTTATTTATTCTTAGTAATTTTAGACTTGGACCTTGATATGTTGATTCCTGCTCGGACATATTTTTGATGTTTTGGAACTGTTGTTATAATCGTTTTGACAGTTGCTTGATATGGTAAAAGTTGCATGATGAATGGATTTAAGTTAGGTTTGACTAATTGCTTTAATTTGTTGTATTTTTACAGTCTGGAGCAAAGATATCAATATTCGGGTTTTAAAAATGATACCTCCACGATTTTTGAAAGTGTAGGAAGTCAGTAATGATATTTGGTATCGATACCATGTTACGAGTATTGATACTCAGGGTAATAAAGCTCATATTTTTTGAAATGTACCGATAATTTCTTGTGTTTTGATTTTAGGCGAGAAACAGAATGTTGTTTTGGTATCGATCATTTTTAATTCAATATCATTTATCATGTTCATATTTTATAATCCTATTTCAAATTTCAATTTAACTTTTTGCCCTATGCAACTTTAGTAAAAATAGACTCAGACACGCGAATGAACTACACAACACCAAGATAGCTCATCTAAGCATATACTACACTGCACTAAGGCACTAAAGTGCAAAGCCTGACGACATCAAATTTATAGACAAATTCAAATACATCCCTCCACCACACCAAAGTCTCCGTAGAGATAATGAATACTTGATGATTCGCAACAAATGCTAGATCTCGGAATAACATATCATAATCTCCACATCGTCAACTAATCCATACACAAGCGCGCATATGACCCTATTGGCATGCCAACTGTGTCCTAAGCTTTCTACTAAGTTTAAATGCACATTAACCATTCATATATCATAGTCCCATTTCATTTCATTACCAATCCATATGACACTCTATTATTAAATTCTTATTTTCATATATTTAACAAATTATTCCATACCATTCCACATATCATGTATCAATTATATCATACTACTTTCTATTTATTCAACATCATTAAGTACAAATCAATTCACAAGGTGATATGAGCTTACCTTGATTGTAAATCATGAAATCAGAATATATATGTATATATGTTGAACACGAATCATAAAAATAAAAATTGATAATCACGATTACTCGTCTACGATTCTTGCTTTTCTTTTCTCTCGTGATGGCCCGACATCGTCTTTCCCTACGATCAATAATTAAATAAATAAAAAGATATAATATTTCATTCAATCCATAACCAAATACAAATCCACATATATTTTTTATTTTATTCAATTTAGTCATTATACTTGAGATATGTGTATCTTTCGGTATCTAGCTTTGGATCAAAATTTGATTTCACATTCTTTCATTAGGGACCTCATATTTTCTATTTATAACATATGTGTCGAAACCTTTTTGGAAATCAAATTTTATTTTTTAAAACGAAGATGGAACCGCCACCAATCCTTTTATTAGGTGTGATTGGATGACCCCGAAACTTGATCATTTTAGTAAAAGGGTTATATTTACTAAAATGATGATTTTCGGTCTACAAAATCTAGGAAATAGGTTCGGGAGTCGGTTACGTATGAGGAAGGACTAGCATCCTCATAACACCAAAAATTGGTACCTAGTTGATTACTTGATGTCTTAGCATCGAAAATTGAGAATTCGAAGAGAATTTAAAATGCGATCCCTTTTTACATGTGTTATTGATGACATTGAAAATGTCACTATCTAAATCATATTTTATGGAGGAGGCTTTCTTATTTCAGGTCAATCGAGACAAAAAGTCATGTCTCGTAAGTTGGGGCACAAGATCTCGAATTCTCAAAAATAAGAACGCTCATCGTTTAATTATTACCTAAATCTTATATGTTTTGAATTTTAAAAAGATGTTCGATTATTTTTGTTCAAGGAGAAAATCATACCCAGTAAGTTAGGGCACGATTTCTCAAATTCCCTAATTAAAGAACATTGTCTTGGTTCTAATTATTTCTTATGTGTTCCATGAGAACAAATATAATGCGATCAATTTATTTGGATATGGTGAAGAGGTGAACAAATATATTTAAACATGATATATAATGTGATGATGGCAAAAAATAAATAAAACAACTACGTGGGTAAAAACAAAATGATAATACAATAAAGAATAAAATAATAGTAATCTTACTAGTAAGTAATAATACAAATATAACATTAATCGATGACGATGACAATATCAATAATTATGACATGATTAATATCATATTTAATGAAAATTAAAAAAATGAAAACATAAAAATAATAAAAAAGGTGTAAATTAAAGGGGCAAAAATGTAAATGACATAAATTAGAAAGGTTGAAAATTAAAAAAAAAATTATAAGGAAGGGCTAAATTAAATAGACGAAGGACTAAATTGAGATTTAAACAATATTTAAAGCCTGAATTGTAAAAAAGAAAAGAAAGGGGAAATAAAGGACTAAATTGAAAATATAACAAAATTTAAAGCCTAAATTATAAGAAAACATAAGATAAAAGATTAAATTAAAATGGGATAGAAAATTATAAGGACTCAAAGGGTAATTATCCTGACCACATTTACACGTGTCATTCCCGGAAGGATTATCAATGGGTCAGGGGGACTAACTTGCATAAGAGTAAAATGAAAGGGCGAAAATGAGAATCAAATAATAAAGTATGGGGCGATTAATTAAAAAGCATTAAAAATGCGGAAGGATCAAAATAGAAAATAGTCCCACCCCTCAACAACATGCGGATCTTGGAGGGGTTCGGGTTGGATATTCAGGTCAGGCTTGAAACGATGTCTTTTTAGGCATTTGAAGCCAAGCCAAAAACGACGTTGCTTTCAGAGGCCTATATAAGTTTAAAAAATGTTAAAAAATTATTTGCATCAATTTTTTTTGAAAATAACTTCCTTTCTTTTTTTTCTCTCTGAAGCCCCTCCCTATCCGACCTTGGAGTCGAGGAGTCTCCGTTGTGGCCACCGGTCATCGGTGATGGAGACCGTCACCTCCGATGGCTGGAGATCCGAAAAAAAGGCATTTTCAATCCCTCAAAAGCCTAGAACACAAATCTAGGGTTAAAAACCCAAAAAAATAGTTAAAGTTCAACCAAAAGCAAAGAAAACTTTCGGTTTCTCCCTTTTTCCGACGAGGCCCTCGACGGAACCCCTCGAGTCGGAGAAAAGAAGATTCTGCGACGACGCTCAACAGGTAAACTAAAAAAATTAAACCTTTTTTCTGTTCTTTCTTCTTTTTATGTTTACTTCGAAAATATAAAAAAGTAAAGGAACTACCTTTTTAACAACTTTTTCTATATTCTATTAATCTCCTTTTTTATGTTAAATGGTGGCTTCGGCTTTATAGCCGAAACATATTTTGTTTTTGTTTTTGTTTCTTCTTTACCTCTGTTTCTATCATTCTTTTATTTTTCTATCTCTGTTCTTTTTGCAGGTGGTGGTGGCAAGGAGGGGTGCGGGTAACAGCTGGAGACGTGCCTACTGACGTGGTAGAGGTAGCGGCGCTGATGGCTTTAGGGTTCTAGGGTTTCTAATTAATTTTTTAGGGTCTTGGGCTTGGGTTGGTGTTCGGGCTTTTGGGTAGTTTAGGTAATTAGGCTAGATGGTTTTTGGGTAGTATTTGTGCTAGGATTTGGGCTTGGGTTAACATATTGGATTAGGGTAGTTTAGGTTTGGGCTTGTATTTTGTAAATAGACCCCTATTTTTTTAATGAACTTTTATTAATTTTGGTTTATTTGGAACAAATAAAAATGGGCCTCTACAATAATCTCATGACTAATTTTCAATTTATTTAATTTGGTTCCTAATGTTACAAAGTTAACTAACAAGCTACCTTAATTTTACAATCTAGTCATTTTCATGATCTAAGCTTAATATCTATCAAATTCAATCCTAAATAATCAATTTCTCTTTAATGGGAACTTGTTAAAAACTCAAAAATTGAACAAATTAACATGCGGGCTAGCTAGATGAAGCTCTCATGGTTCAATTTTCATAATAAAAGAAAAATGGCTTAAGGACTTACTTGAATAGGTGGACGAATGTTTGAATGAAACCTAAGCTTTTTCTTTCTTTCCACAATGGTGGACGGTGGTAACTTGAGGAAGATGATGATTTATTTCATATTTCCACCACTTTATATATATACTATGATTTATTATTAATGAAACTTGATTAGTTAAATTTAATTAATGTTTTATTACATTAATCTTAATCTTAATTAAACTAAGTGAAAAATTCTTCATCATCCACTAAACTCAAATTCATTAATCATTAAATAACCATTTTGGTCCTTTGGATAATTGTTATCTAGGTTCCCAAGCTTTTTCTTAATTAAAACTCAATAGTGATTGAACTTTTACAATTCAGTCCCTAATCTTCAATTAACTAATTTCTTGATTAAATTACTTAACTGAACTCAATATATTTTATATTAACTTCGTAAATATTCCTATTTTATATTTACGGACTTGATTTATAGAAATGAGATTTCAAAAATGCATTTTTTGACATTACTGAAATTCAGGTCGTTACAAGTAGTGAGCCAAAAGGTTCTATGTTGGGTACATGACTTAAGCATAGCATCACTTCCCTCACTGCAATGACATCATAGCTCGATGGTATCCTCTCACTAGCATTTTATGACTTATGAAAATGGAATCTTACCACAAGTCATATGCTTGTGACAGATGATTTTATCATTACTAATACACGTAAATGATCATTTTCATTATGGAAGATACAATGGTGACCATAAGATAAAAATGACTTAAATTAAGTGAAGAAATTTAATCTAAAGGGATCATGAATAACCTATGATGGAAACACAACTATGATAAGGTCATTGCACAAAAGCTTTTAGTAGCTTTCGTAATAACATATAATGGGGAGTTCAGCCATGGTACTTTTAGTTGATTGAGTTCGTGATTAAATAGCTTCATAATTAATAGAAAATTAGTTTGAACTTAACTAGAAATTATTTTCCTCCTAATTATATGAGTCCAACCAATCCCTTTTCTAGCTCACCATAACTTCGAACAAGTTGCATAATAATAACCTTCAATGAATGGACAAAAATGGTAAATGAAAAATAGTTGCATTAATTACTACATGAATTTTCTTGAGAAGGCAGGAAATGATTTACCAATAATTAAATTTCTTTGAATTATTATTTAATTGGATAAATAAATTTAATAATTGAGTTGAAAGTGAAAATTAGATTATATAGCCATCATTGTTTAATTTTATTCAAATAATTAAATAAATTTGCACGTAAATTCTAATTCGAGGAAGAAGATCAAGTGGCTTCAAATGGATAATAGCTTGGCGTATTGCTCGAATGAATTTAATAAGTTCTACAAAAAAGAATAAATAGTGAGACATCGAACTATTCACCATACATCGCAACAAAATGGATTTTTAGAATTCATGAACATGACTCTTTTAGAATGAGCTCAATATATGTAATAAAATGCTAAACTTGGAGATGACTTTTAATTGTAATTGTGAATACTTTATACTATTTGATAAACTAATCTCCATCTATAATAATTGATCTGAAGAATCCTAAGTATGGTTTAGTTCTCCTATTCATTACTTTGGTTTAATAGTTTTTGATTGCCTTGCTTATGCTCATATTAATAAGGGGAAACTTAAAATTGATGCAAAGAAATGTTTATTTCCTAGATACAACCAAAAGGTGAAGTGATATAGATTTTAGTGTCCTAACTGAAGTTACCCAAATTTGTAATCAATAGAGACAAGACATTTGATGAGTCATCCATGCTAAGGTTGACCAAAAATTCCTAGAAAAGGAGTCAAATAAAAGAGGAGATCATGGTGTTGAAAAGCAAGTAGAGTGCTTGGTAAAGACTCTTATTTTAATGGAAGTTACTTTAGTCTAAGATGATTATGCTGAAGTGCAAGATTTTTATGAAGATGCAAAACCTAAGGAATGACAATATAACATTACAACTGAAAGAATAATGAGACAAAGTAAACCTCCTTAGTGTTATACATATATTAATTTGATGCCCATGACCTTCTTGTGGCATTCTCTGACCAACAAATGGAGATTAAAACAGGAAAAAATAAAAAAAGAAGACATTTTGACAAATTATCTACTCAGCAGGTGCCTATTAAAGAGGGCTTTACTTCTTTTGACCCTTACTTTATTTTAATTTCTACATAAGCCAAATTGCCTTGGTTGTTGTTTCCTTCAAAACTCAAGAGCAAACCGTGTTTAGCTAAGCAAAAACAATGTTCTGATGTTGTCAATATTATTTTCTGGTTAGAAAATTGTGATATTATCAATTAGGCAAGAATAGAGGCAAACCCAACATCCAAACATACAAATAAAATTACAATTTTGCAATTTCACCAACCATTTCTATTATTCTACAACTACATTACAAATGGTATTAAGACTAACTAGAGAACAACCCAACCAACCACTTTCCCCTAAGAGAAATACATTAACCAATAAGAAGGGTAATGAAAAAAATGACAAAATCTTACAAAATACAATAGTCATGGAGGGCAGGCTATCCAGTGTAGATGTTAACACTTATAGCAATGAGTTAGATAGTGATGAGTCCAAAGAAGATAATAGTGTGGACGAAAATCGAAATCCCACTGGTTTGCATGTTCCCAAACTCCACCACTTTGTTCCTCCCTGGCAACTAAAACAACAATCCTAGACAGTTTGGTTGGTCGGAGAAGGCCATCGGACGCCCATGGACAGAGGTGACTCATGGAAGTGGACAATGTTGGAGCCAGAAAATTTTTTTTTGAGGGGCCAGAATTAAATTGTATATTTTTAAAATAGTAAAAATGCAATTTCATCATTTTAATAGCTTATATCTTTATAATTTTTTATTATTTTTGGGAGAGCCAAAATGTAATTTTACCATTACTAATTTAAAATTTTATAAATTATAAAAGGCCTAAAGTGAAATTTTCCCATTTTAGGGGGCCATGGCCCCCAGGTCTCTTAGTGGCTCTGCCACTAGCAGTGGTGGCTAGGATAGATGAAGAATAAGAGACAGGAGAGAAGGAAATGTGAGAAGAAGGAGGAACTAAGAAAACTGGGAAAATCAAAAAGAAAAATATAGGGAAATTACACATGAAATATGAAAATTTTATATTAATTATTAAAAATTCATGTCATCAATGTTGTTATTGATTTAATTCGATGATCTAGAATCAACCTTATAGTTGAGTGATCATTTGGGTAGTTTGCTTTAAATTTTTTCATCTAATAAGTTTTTGCATCTAAGTAATGTGGTCTCAAAAGGATAAAAAAAAACATATCTAACATTAGAAAATCTTTTATTTTTAGACCTGTGTTTGAAGCAAAACCTTTTTATAGCTCAAAGAAAGGGACATGCTAGAACAAGAGTTGCTTTGCTAGCTTGGATTACAGATCTAGTAATGGAAAATCCTTGGTTTTTAGATCAAAATGAAGAAGAAGATAGAATGCAAAACCATCTTCTACTTGGGATACAAAACTCAAGGAGTTGGAAATATGTCAAGCTTGGATTACTAATTATTAAAGATTAACAAGAATTTATATCAAGAAATCAATCATAATTGCATATCTATCTCAAGCCATTAGTAGATTTGTATACAAGAGATAGTAGCTTAGTAACTAATGTAACAGATTAACAGAGACTCAGTAACTACTAACTACTACTAACTGTATTGAACTAACTAACTGTTGTTAATTGATATCCTCCCTACTTTCTTTTGAAAAATCAGTAAGAGCTAGAACACTAAGTTGATCTTCAAAGCATTGAAAAGTCCCAACAATAATGTTTGCAACTTGATCAGTCCCTAGTAAAAAGTTAACTTGTAACTGACCATGCAAAACTCTGTCACGAACATAGTGTAAGCCTATTTCAATATGTTTGGCTCAAGCATGAAGAACAAGATTTGATGTGAGAGATACGAGCTCACACTATCACACCAAATTGTTGGCATTCTAGTACAAACAACCCCAATTTCTACAAGCAAGGACTGAAACCATGCAAGCTCAGAAGTAACATTTGCCAGGCTCTGATATTCTGCCTTAGTTGTGGGTTGAGATACAACATTTTTCTTTTTAGATAACCAACCAATAAGATTAGCTCTAAGATACACAATATCGTAAAATTCGTTTCATTACACACCAATGAACATCATGAAGAGAGTGCATATATTGGTTGACCTTGTTAACAACAAACGAAATATCAGGCCGTGTCAAGCATAAATATTGTAGACCACCCACAACCTGATGATAAAAAGTACCATCTGGAAAATTTGTCCCAAAAATTAAGGACAATGTAGGAACACTCACCATCAGGGTAGGAATTGATTTAACATTACTCATACTGCCTCGTTCCAATAACTCATGGGCATACTTCTACTATGAGACATGCATACCATTCACTCCTCTGATAACTTCAAGCCCAAGAAAATAATGAAAATCACCAAGGTTTTTGAGAGAAAATTGTTGATGAAGAGCTTGAATCACTTCAGTTATATCTGCTTCAAGAGTATTTGTGACAAGTATATCATCTACTTAGACAAGTAGAAACACATAACCAGCAGAGGTCCTTTTAAAAAATAAAGAAGAATCAACTCTAGAACTCTGAAAATACAATGTATCAGTCAGAAAAATTCTCGGTGTATCAAACTAATTACTTGGTGCTTGCTTAAGCCCATACAATGACTTTTTCAGTTTAAGCACTAACAGATTACCCTCTGAATTACAAACCTCAAACCCAGGAAGTTTTCGCATATATACCTCTTCAAGTAACTTACAAGTCAAAAAGGTATTATTTACATCTATTTGTCGGATCTTCTACAATTGTGAGACTACCATAGCAAGCACTGTTCAAACTGTATTTGCCTTAACAACAGGACTGAAGGATTCATGGTAATCTGAACTAGCAGTCTAAGAAAAACCATGTGCCACCAATCGAGCTTTATTCCTGGCTACACTCCCATTAGGATTCCTTTTTATTTTGAACAACCATTTACATTCCACTAAATTACGATAAGCTGGAGTAGACATCGAATCTCATGTGCCATTCTTGATTAAGGCCTGAAGTTCCTCGTCAACAGCATTCTGCCACAAAGGAATCGTAATGGTTTCATGGATATTCTTAGGCTCAATCATACTCAATTTAGCAACATAAGTCTTGGGCTTAAACACTCCCACCTTACTCCTAGTAATCATAGGATGTACATTACTAGGTAAAGGATCTTTATGAACAACAGTAACTACTGGCACTGGAGGAGCATGCTCATCTAAAGAATGTTTTGCAACATCAGAATCCATAAACTGTAGACCACCACTGGAAGACAGAGAGCTTCCTACAATATTAGAAGCTTCAATAAAGGGTGAGGTGTCAACTATAACACTAGGTGACTGCACAAATAAAGGCAGAGTTGTTAGTGACCAAGGAGAACTAGAAGTAGCAGCCACTTTTGAAGACCCAAACAATGATTGATCAAAAAGAACTATTTGCTCGTCAAATTTCACATGTCATGAAATGTAAATTCTACCACGATGATTAACGCATTTATACCCTCTGTAATTGTCAGCATAACCCAAAAAACACAAGGAGTTGACCTATACTGTAGCTTGTGACGATTGTAGACTAAAGAAGAAGATAACAGCTGCAACCAAATACTTTGAGGAACTGAAGATTTGGTTGTTTACCAAACAACTTCATAATAGGCCAGAGTCCCTGCCCCCCAAATCTTTAGTAGGTAAGCAATTCATAAGAAATATTGTTGTAGCAAAAGCATCACTCCAGTATGACAATAGAAGTGAGGCCTGAGCTAAAAGCACCAAACCTGTTTCAACAATCAGGCGATGATGACGTTCTACTAGACCATTCTGCTCAGAAGTATGTAGGTAGGAAAGTCTATGTCGGATTTCAAAATTCTGAAGATGAGGCATAAAACTCTTAAATTCACCCCCACCATTAGTTTGGACCTATTTAATTTTACACACCAAATACAAATCAACTTGTTTCCTAAACATAAGAAATACAGATAAAGCATTAGATTTCTAGTTCAGAAAATAACTCAATGTATAACGAGAAAAAGTATCAACAAATGAAATATAATATTGTTTTCCATCTAGAAAATAGGGTGCAGGCCCCCAAAGATCAGCAACAATCAACTCAAGAGGCTCAGTGTACACTGTATTGGAAGAGGAAAAAATAAGCTTATGAGACTTGTCTAACTCACAAGCACTACACAGTAAACTTGTTTTCTTTCTAGGAACTTCTTTTTCATGCAAAGTTTGCGTTACAACTCTTAAATGTTCGACATGATCCAACTCATTCAATGAATAGATCAGGATCTCATCAATGAATACCACAACAAACCAATCTAAATATGGTTGAAATACTTGATTCATCAAATCCATGAATGGTGTAGAAGCATTAGTCAAACCAAATGGCATCATTAGAAATTCATAATGACCATATCTAGTTATGAATGTAGTTTTCAGTACGTCTTGCTCCTTAATTCGTAGGTGATAATATCTAGACCCCAAGTCGATCTTCGAAAACACTGTAGCTCCATTTAATTGATTGAACAAATCATCAATCGAGGTAACGGGTATTTATTCTTAATGGTAGCTCTATTCAACTGTCGATAATCTATACAATATCTCATTGACCCATCTTTCTTCTTTACGAACAAAACTGGAGCACCCCAAACTGATACGCTCAATCGAATAAATTCACGATCTAACAACTCTTGCGACTGCACTTTCAACTCTTTCAATTATATAAGGGCCACCCTGTACGGCATTACCGAAATTGGAGTTGTTCCAGGCACAAGTTTGATCACAAATTTTACTTCTCGTGTTAGTGTTAATACGGGCAATTCTTCAAGGAAAACATCAACATATTCCTTGACTACTGACACTTGCTAGATTTTTGAGTTAGTCATTTTCGAATCAATAATGTAAGCTAAATAAGCTTCACATCCCTTTTTAATCAACTTCTGAGCTGAAAATGCCGAAATTACATTTGTAACACAATCAACCTCATCTGCCTTAACACAAATAAAGTCACCATTTGGACGCTTTAAACTAACTTGCTTCCTTCAGCAACTCACTATTGCATCATACTCAGACAAACAGTTCATTCCCAAAATGATATCAAAATCATCAAAAGGTAACAACATCAAACTAGCGGGAAAATCGTAACCCCTAATTTTCTATGGACATGATCTACATATTTGATTTACTAAAACACAATAACCTAGGGGATTCGTAACTTTGATAGTATATTTAGTGAACTCAACAAGTAATTTCTTTTTATCTACTAATGTAATGCATATATACGAGTGAGTTCATCCAAGATCAATCAATGCATATACATTAATATCAAAAAGAGAAAAAGTACCCGCAATAACATCTGGAGTAGTAGCTTCTTCACAAGCTCTGATTGCATATGCTCTAGCTTGGGTTCTCGCTTCAGATCGTTCATTCGTCTTGCTATTCTTACCTCGACCAGGAGTAGTGTTTCTAGCGTTTCCAAATCGTCTGCCTCTCTGTGAGGTTGCTTCAGGCTTATTTCATTGATTGCCAAAATCATTTTTCCTTTTTGGACAATCACGAATGAAATGATCAGTAGATCCACAATGGGAAAAAGCTCCCAACTTTGACAGGCACTCACCAAAATGCATTTTATTGCAATCATCATAAACAGGAAGAGTTCTCTCAACATTCTTTACACTTTCGACACTAGCCGTTGCAGAATTTACAGACTTAAAATTGCTTTGCCTCAGTTTATCTCTGCCAGTGGACTCTGAAGGGGCAGCTGAATAATTTGTCTCATTTCTAAATTTCTTTAATGGAGGCAATTTTGTTGGCTTGAACGACCCTCTTTTATTAAAATCTCGAGATCTCGATTTTGACTGTCGTTTACTTTTGCAAATTTCTTCTATTTTCTGTGCTCGTTTCAAAACTTCTACAAATTCTCGTAACTTTAATGTTGTCATAGACATACAAATATCATCATTCATTCGGTCTTTAAATCTAATACAAATTTCCTCCTCGCTTGATACTATATTACGAGCATATTTTCTTAGTTGTAAAAATTCTCGTTCATATTCAGCTATAGACCGATTCCCTTGTTTTAGCTCATGAAATTCTTTATATTTCTTGTCAACAAACAACTGACTAACTTACTTTTTCTTAAATTCAGCCTAGAATAAATCCCATCTAACCCAATCATGTGATATCATTATGCTCAAAGTGTCCCACCATAAGTACGTTTTATCCTTTAGTAATGAGACAACACATCTCAAACAATTTTCAAATGTGCACATCAACTACGCGAAGACTCTCTTTGTGTTCATTAACTAGTACTCAGCCTTTGCAGGATCATTTTCCACTTTGCCTCTGAATTCTTCTACTTTGCACTTCTGGACTTTATCTACATATACTCGAGTAACTGCCACAGGTATAGGATTTTGCGGATTCAAGGGTACCGGAGGAGGCATATTAGGGGTGGAGGTGGCAGAGTTGCCAGATTTGCTTGTTTGATTTCATGGAACCATTGGTTCATCATTCCAAGGAATACATTTTTCATTTCATCGCCAAAAGACTGTGGAATTGATGCACTATTACTTCTTTCCGTATTCAAAGCTCGAACATTACTTTCAGCTTCCTTAACTACAGCTCGGTTCGATTCAGCTGACATCTCGAACCTATAAGAAAATACAATATTAGAATGGATCAAAAGCATCACACTATTACAGGGTATATGTGGCATGTATATACTAACTCTACTCCACTATGATATTCCTAGAATCTACTAAATTGTAACTCTGATACCACTAAATGTAACACCCCTAACTCGTATTCATCGCCAGTTTAGGGTTATGAAGCATTACCGTACAATCAAAAATATTTAAACTTAACTTCATTCAATAACATAAACAAATCATAAATAAATCATAAATAAATCATATACATACATATAGTCCCTAATTTGAGCTTTCGAGGCTCTAAAAATACTTTAGAAACCATTCAGGACCAATCTGAAATCATCTGAAAAGTCTAGGAAAAAGTCACAAAATTTTGGAAACAAAGGACACATGGTCGTATGGCTAGGCCGTGTGCCTCACACATCTCAGCCACACGTCCGTGTCTCAAGCCGTGTAACCTTCGAACTAAGGACACATAGTTGTGTCCTAGCCCAAGTCTTCGCCTGTGTAACTCTCTAAGCAGGGTCACACACCCATGTGCCAGGCCGTGTAACTCTCTAAGCTACCCCACACGCCCATGTACTAGGCCGTGTAACTCACTAACTTGTACCATTTGAAAACCCCAGATGACAAATGGTCGTGTCGCCAGGCCGTGTGTCTTACACGGCTAAGTCACACGCCCATGCCTCTGACCGTGTGAGCCCAAAATGTACCTAAAATCAAACCATTACTATACCATTTCATGCATATACACTTATACTATTCAAGCACACATTCAAGGTACTTAAGCATCCTTTCAACTTGCACCAAAATGCTATTTCAACAACTTAATTCATCTAACCAATGTGTCATTCAGAGACACCACAATTATATCAAAACATAAACTTTCAAAACATATCAATATTGTTTCATTTCATGCATAGTAACCTAGTTCAAACACATACCAAAACATACTACAAATACTTATTTTCATACCATTTTAAGTATACCAAAAAGAGCCTATTTACAAGTAAATTAAAGCACCTAATAACATAGTTTATCAAAGTATACTAAAGCAACACATCTAGCCACATATACATGCCATTACCCTAAGAGACGCAAAAGCTACCAACTACGATGGATAGTGTGAGCCAATTTGTTGATCCTTCCAAAATTTTGACAACAATTATCTAACAAAAAATAACCACAAGAACCGGTTAGTTTACAAAACTTAGTAAGGACATGGTATAACAGTTGATATAATACATTTAAATACAATTTCATAAACTTCTTGATATTAGGTTGACCAAATTACGATCAAAGCACGTAAATGAGTTCAGGAGTATTGAAGTACAAATAGAGGCACGTATGTGCAATCAGGGGTACCGAAGTACAAACAGGGACACGTATGTGCAATCATTCAATTATTAACTATAGATATTTAATTAAAGAACTATAATTTAAACATACAAGTAGAAATTCATTACATATTTAAACACTATGAACTAACCTACTATTCGATTCCGACCAACTCGCAAGTAATAATCTGTTATTTCCCTTTTCCTCGGTTATTGTCTTTTTTATCTAAGTTTTGATCTATATGATAATTAAATACAATATATTAATATCATACATATTTCACATTTCATTCAATGTACACAACACTTAACTTCTTATTAATTACACATTTTCCCTAAACTTTTATAATTTTTTCAATTTAGTCCTCTAACCTGAAAATTATCAAATTGACTATTTTCTTAGAATCAAGATACAGTCGAATATTATAGGCCCTTTAACAGCCCTTATTTTACATCAAAGTCACTATCAAACCTTGATATTTTGACATTTTAATAATTTAATCCTTAAATCAAAATCTAACAAAAATCACTTCATAATTCAACCAAATACCACAATCAAAGCTTCAATCACATGGTTATCATCAAAAAAATTCAAGATTCATCAATGGTAACTTCCAAAAATTTTAATAGATTCAAAAACAAAGGTGCAGGCTAGCTGGACCTAGTTGCAACAATCTTAAAAACATAAAAATCATTAAAAACGGGCTTGAATACACTTACATGCAATGAAATGAACATAACTGTATACCCTAGTTCTTTTCCATGGTGATTTTTGGTGGAGACAGGATGAAATGAAGAAGATGAACATGATTTCTTAGGCTATTTTTTGTTTTATTTACTAATTAACCTTTCCGCCCTTTAAAAATTAGCAAAATTTCTATAATACCGAATCCATGTACATCCACTATCAACATATATGGTATAATTAACATTCAAGTCCATTAACTTTCACTGAAAACGGGTTGTTATAGGTTGTAACTGATACAACCCATCACATTCATTACCTTGAAGCAATATTCGGTGAGTGCGCAGATCCTTCACATAACAACAATTGGGGTAAAACTAAAAGTGAACATTATTATCTTTAGTAAAATTTTAGACAAACAATAATTTTTTTTGTGAATCTGAGGTACATGAAGAACATCGTTAACTGTAAGTGACACATTTTCAGAATTGAAGAAAGAAGAACCAATTTGGGTGATAGAAATTAACCTACTATCACCAATCACTACTCTACATGATCCATCATATGGTTGAACCTACACAAGTTTGGAAGCATCATTGGTCATATGAGTGATAGCACCACTATTAGGATACCATGCTTAATCGATAACCATTCGACAAGTAGCAACCATCGCAACAATGTTTCCGTGAGAGTAAAAACCATTGTAATCTGCATATGGCACTCTAGAAACAAAACTAGATACAGACCCTAAAGAGTTGAGCGGTGGAGATGAAGAGACATTAGGGGGAGATGAGGAGACACGGGAAAATAACCCACCAAAAAATGGTAGAAGAAAAGGCACGAGCAGACGGTAAGAAAGAAACACAAGCAGACCCAAACCCTAATGAATTATGTGGATCACGCTCAGCGTAACAATATTGGGCCGAAACAGGCTAAGAAGAACGGGCCTGAAAATTACTACCTAAATTGGGCTCAACATAACAATATTAGGATACCATGCCTAATCGATAACTGTTCGACAAGTAGCAACCGTCGCAACAATGTTTCCGTGAGAATAAGAACCGTTGTAATCTGCATATAGCACTCTAGAAACAAAACTAGATATGGACCCTAAAGAGTTGAAAGGTTGAGATGAAGAGACATTAAGGGGAGATGAGGGGACACGGGAAAATGAACCACCAAAAAATGGTAGAAGAAAAGGCACGAGCAGACGGTAAGAAAGAAACATGAGCAGACCCAAACCCTAATGAATTATGTGGATCACGCTCAGCGTAACAATATTGGGCCGAAACAGGCTAAGAACAACGGGCCTGAAACTACTACCTAAATTGGGCTCAACATAACAATATTGAGCCAATGTAGGTTTAGAATAAGGAAACTGAGAAGAATGGTTGTCAGGGCTTCAAACTCTTCATCATCATCATACCGATAAAACACCAGCGGGCAACATACCCTATCCTATCTTAGATCTAACATTGAGAGTGGGATCCTTGTTCAAATATTCTATTCCCATGACCTCTACTACACCTATTTCATCTAGATCAAAAATAATGAGATGTTAATAAACCAAAATATGACTACAAAAATATCAGAATCGAAACAGATGGGGCATTGACTAGAAAAATTAGTTGTAATCGTGACCTAATCAAGATAGGCATTCTGACGAGCCTCTGCATCCAAAAAAGTAGTTACAATTCCTTTTAGATCAAATGATGTTTGACTGGTGGTGATGATCGAAATTGTAACGCCCCAGAATTTTTATTTTTGTTCTTGCAAAGGTGTGACACAATTGTATATCTGCTTCAGTGGTTGTCTTAACAAGAGAATTCCTATCAAAAAGAAAGAAAAAAAAGTTACATTTACGCACCATTAGCGCTAATATTGGCTTGTTTGGGGTGATGAAAGAAATAACTGATTAGCTCTTTTTTTACTCCATGGAATGCAGAAGAGTAATGCTATCCCCACTCAGACCAAGACATAACTTTGACTTTGACTTTGACTTGCTCAAACTGTATATCTATTTCAGTGGTTAAGTGTTCTAGGTGTGTGAGAGGTCCCAAGTTCAAACCTTGGGCAAATTTTGGTATTTTTATGAATAAGCCATGTAACAGCCCGATTTTGGGCCTAGTTAGAACAGTGGTTTCAGGACCACAAATCTGACGAGGGAAAGTATTATTATTACTATATTTTTTTGGTCTACAATTTCACTGAAAGATTTTGTAAAAATTTCGTTCAAAAATTTCGACATTTGGGCACTCAATTTGGTTAAAAGGACTAAATTGTAAATAATACAAAAGTTGAATTTTATGTGTTAAAGGTGTTAATTGGTTATGAAATTATAAATTGGGGGTCCTTATATGGTAATTAGACCATTAGTTAATTGATGGAAAAAATAGACATAAGAAATGGGTGAAATAGATTTTTTTAAGTAAGGGCATTTTAGTCATTTAGTAAATAAATAGAATTAAAATGGGAAAAAGATGAAAAAATGGTGTTCATCCTCATTAGTTGCTGCTGAAATTTGAAGGAAGCCATAGCTAGGGTTTCTTCACTTTCTCAAGCTCATAGTAAGTGCATCCTAGCCCCGTTTTTAATGTTCTTCGCATTTTTGAGATTCTCGTAACTCGGTTTACCTATTTCTACTGTTATTTTAACCTAGGGTTTATATTTGGAAAAATACCCATAGGTGAAATGTGTTTATTTTGCAATTTTATGGTAGAATATGAAGATAGAAATTATGTTAAACAACTTTCGCTAAGCGATTTCAAGTGAAAACGGGTAAATTGACAAAATCGGTAAAAATATTTAATGTTCATAAGTACCTGTTAGAGTGAGAATATGATGTTTCCATAGAAGGAAAAAGTGTTCAGCATATTGTAAAACATAAGAATAAGGAGTGAAATTTAATTTTCGAGCTTTGGGACAAAAATGTAAATATGCAAAAGTTTGGGGATAAAATCGTAATTTTGCAAAAAGTTGAGTCGAGGACTGTTTTAATAAATGTGAATATTAAATAAGCTAAATTTTATATTATAGATCAAGAAAGACGATAAGACAACCTCAATCGGGGAAAAGAGAATATCGTGGAGTAAATTGCAAAATTACAATATTTTACACCGAGGTAAGTATGCATGTGAATTAATGCGTTATTTTAATGTTATTCAATATATTGTTGAGATTTGATTGAATATAGAATAAATATTCGATGTAGATCATAAAAATGTAATTAAGTTTGAGAAAGGTGGTAAAATGTTGAAAAACAAGGTTTCCGACTGAACACTCGGAATAGACCGGAAAACATTGAATAAAAAGGGGTCGCTAAGTGTAGATTCCCCGAGGGGTTGCTAAGTACTGATTCCCAAAATTATTGACTTTAAAGGTGGTTGCTAAGTGCTAATTCCACCGTATCCTTGACTATGAAAGGGGTTGCTATGTGCTGATTCCCCGTAATCACTGAATTTAAGGTGGTTGCTAAGTGCTGAATCCACCGAGTTACGGATAATATTCTGAGTGTTCAACAGGGAAATTGGAAAAGTGAATGTATATATGAAATGGACAAGATTATTTGAGGAATATTGGGTTTGATACTTAATCGACCCATGTATAAGATAGTATGAGATATCAAAACTACAAAAGAGTAAATTTTGAAATAAAATAGTTTTGAACAACAGCAGTTGAGAGATTTTGAAAATTCACCATAAATGGTGAAACTTGAATTATAGACTGAATAATATATTAAATTGAATCTAAATGAGTCTATTTTCACATGAAAGAAACAAAGCAAGAAAAAGAGTTATATATTTTGAAATATTTGAATTTTAGTGAGACAGGGTTGAATTGATTTTGAAATCCCCTGTTCCAACTTTGGAAAATTACCAAAAATTGTAAAAAAATAATTATGGCTTGTAATTTACATTATTGGATTTATAAATGAGTCTATTTTCAAGATAAACAAACAAGAACATCGTTTGAATTCTTTACAAAGAGTTAAGTAAATTTTAGTAAAGAGAGGTCAGAGCTATCGAGCAATGAAATAGTGGAAAGTTTAAAGAATAAAATGTACTAATTGGCTAAACCAAAAATTCTGTAAATTATATGGTAGAAAGGTATGAGAGTCTAGTTTCAAGGAAAATTTATAGAACTTAATTTTTAGCCTTGTAGCTCCAGATAAAAATAAATTAGCGACCGTGACACAGAAAAATAGCTTGCTGGAAATTGAACAAACAAGGAAATTAATGTGTGAATAAAATTATGTTTTTATGGAATCATGTTAAAAATTTGTTTATTTGTCATATGCCTACTTACTAAGCTATATGCTTACTTCTCTTTCTTTTTCCCTATTTTATAGTGTTACCAGTTCAGCTCAGAATTCGGGAAATAGTCGGAAACTCATCTACATTATCCATAACTTTTGGTATTTTGTAATCATCACTCTAAAATTATGGCATGTATAGAAGACTTAATTTTGATGTATTATGTTACAAAGTATTTAGTCTAGATGTAATATATGTTATTTGATAAATCGTTTTATGCAATCTATATGATAGTAGTTAAAATGTTCAGTATGATTTTAATTATGCTTGAGGATATAAATGTTGGTTGAAACATTGGTATTGGTCGAGTTATAATCTTGAAATTTGCAGGGGGTTTTATGTAAAAATAAGCAGAAATGCTGCCAAAATTTATAAAAAAAAAGTAAAATGAATGAAGTAAACTAGTAAAATTTATAAGAATTTATGTTTTATTTTAACATGTTAGTTATTTCTCTAAGAATTAACTGTAAATTGTTTGATATGTCTCGTAGTGCCTCGTAACCTTGTTGCGACAACAGTTTGGGGTTAAGGGGTGTTACAAGCCATATCTTTGGTCAGTAGGCTTTTAAGTAAAACTTGGCAAATAATTAACAGAATGGGTCTGCTAGTCCGGTGGATAAATGGAGTGTTGGTGTGAAGGAGGTCATGTGTTTAATTCTCTGTGATGGCGTGGAGACGGTATTTTTGCTCCAATTTCGGCTAAGAGTTGTGTTGGGGCAAAATTCTAAATAGTTGTGTTTTAGTGAATTAATAGGAAGTGATTTTAGGAGATAATGGGGGAGAGGTTATCAGAAAATAATTTGATTATCTTTTTGTTGTAGAAAAAAAGTAGAGTTTCGATTTTCTCTCCAATTACCCAAACTTTTTCTAACGTTTTCTTCTTTTTTTCCCTCCTCTTTCGATTCTTTCCCCTAGTTGCTGCCAAAATTTCCGTTCTTTTTTCCCTTCCATTTCTTTTTTTATTTTCCAATTGATTTGGTTGTTCATCATTGGTTGCGTGTGTTCGGTAAGTAACGATTTTGTCTATTTTTAATCGTTCTTGGTTAATCCCTGAAAGGGGGATTCCTTTTTGGTGTTTAGGAGTTAATCAAGGGGCTGCTGGTTTTGAATTGACGTTGTGATTGTGCGAATTCGTGGTTACTCAAGCGAAGTAAGGGTTTTGTTAGGGTTTTATTCAAGTTCCTTCCAAAATTGGTTGATTAACAAAAAATTAAGTGATTAATCTGGAGATTTGTTGGTCAATTTTTAGGTTGTGAAGGCTTACGAATGCTTACGCATCAGAAACGATACCAGGTGAGTACCCGAAATGTAGAAAATAGGATTTGGTGAAAAGTCAAAATTTCTTCTTGTCGAGAAATAAGAGAAATTAGAGAAAATGATGCGAAAAATTGTAGAGAAAGGAAATAAAGGTGTTATAAACTTGGAAATTAACATTTTACACTAAAATAGTTTTGGACAACAGCAGTAGTCTAATTTTGAAAAATCATCAAAAATAGTGGAAATTTAGTTAGAGGTTGAATAAAATATGAAATTAAATTTTATTGAGTCTAGTTTTTCATAGAAGAAACAGTGTAAGAAGTGAAATTGTAAGTTATGAGATATAATGAATTTTGCAAGATAAGTTCAGAATGGGTTCGGGTTCCCCTATTCTGAATTTGGAAAAATCATCGAAAATTGTAAAAAAATAATTAGGGTCTTAAATTTATAATTTTAAATCCTTAACGAGTCTATTTTCAAGAGAAACAAATAGAAACGTCATTCGAATTCTGTACTAAGAGAAAACTAATTTTTAGTAAGGAAAGGTTGAAGATATCAAATAGTAGAATCGAGTTAGATTTGAAGATTTTACCATACTTATTTGATAAACTATAAAATCTGAAAATTTTATGGTAGAAAATTATTTGAGTCTAGTTTCGAAAACACCAAGCGGATTTTAATTTGGAATTCTGTAGCTCAAGATATAAATAATTTAGAGACAATGACTCAAGTAAACAGCTTTGAATGAACATATAAGTAAATAGCGAAAACATATATGAATATTTACCTAGCATGGGTTACATTAAAAATGGATCACACGGCCAATGCCAATTTGGGCCGAGTGGGCTACACGCGTGTGGGCCCATTTTTACTGGAATTTTTCTAAGGTTGTACGGGTCGCCCAAGTCGACTATGAATCTACTGTAAGGTCGGTAAGGGCTACTTAAACCCCTAAATGTGTGAAATTGACCGAATGATATTTGTACTGAGCATGTTAATATCTGAACCGAATATATGTACTGAAATTGCATAATAGCATATCATCCATTGTATATTGCATTGCATTGGGTTGGGGGTTGTTATTCGGAGGAAGTGTACTGAAAGGCTTTAAGCCTAATTTACTGGCAGCTCAACTGCAAACTACTATTTTGTGCCGCATTCGGTACTACTTGGAGTGTAGAGATGGGTGAGTTGATTATATCCCCACATGGAGTGTAGGGTTGGACGGAGATGGTGTGTAGAGGCCAGATGGGTAGGATTTTGCTACTGCATAACTGTTATTGCTACTAATACTGTGATAGGCTAAAGCCCTACTGCAATTTTGACACTGTACTGAGATGGGCTAATGCCCAAACTGTCACTGATATTGAAAAGGGCTAGGTCCAAGACTGTTCAACTGTGCACTATGAATACTGATTGTTTGTTTGTTTCTACGGGATTACACACCGAGTTTACGTAAGCTCACCCTTTTTTTAATTTGCATAGGTAATCCCCAGACTTAGACGGATCAGTGCAACGGAAGACTCACCGGTGACCACATAAATTTTTGGACTTCATGGTTTTCAATTTATGTTGTATGATTTAATTATTATTTATTATTTGGGGTTTTGGGTTTTGGGTTTTATTTATTTATTTTACTTTATGGATTTATACCTGCTGGTCGTAGGAAATTCAGTTTTCAAAAAGTTAAAGTAGTTTCTAAACGCATGATCACTTAGATTGTTTTATTAAAGCTTTCGCAACAAGTGATGTTTCAAAACAAATGTTTTAAATGAATAAAGACGACTTCCTAAGTTCTAACAAAGGTTTACTAAAGATAATAACATGGAATGTTTTCAACGTAACAATGAGGTTTCAAAAACACTATCGTGTGACATTGCCAAATACGGGCATAACGTCTAGGCTGGGTTTGGGGTGTTACAGAAACTAGGGGTGAGCAAAACTCGATTCGACTCGAAAAAATAAAAAAAAAATTGAATTTCGAGTTAAACAAATCGAGTTATTCGAATCAACTCGAATTTTTTTTCGAATTTTGAGTTCGAATCGAGTTGAGTTTTCGAATTCGAATAACTCGAATAATTCGAATATCAAACTATAATATTTGACAATTTTACCCTAAACTCCCAACCTTTTTACTTTTCCCTCAAAACTTTTACTCCTTCCCACTTTCCCCCCAAAACTTTTACTCCCCTCTCCTCCCAACCCCCCAATCTACCCAAAATCCATTTCCCACCAAAATTTTACTCTCCCATTTACTTTTTCTCAAAATTTTACTCCCAAAAACCCTCAAAACCTTTTATTTTCTCTCAAAATTTTTACTCCTTCCCACTTTTCCCCTAAAACTTTTATTCCCTTTCCATCCCCCCTCCCACCTCCCACCTCCCACCTCCCATCTACCCCAAACCCTCCCCCTCCAATTTTTTTTTAATATTTTCCCTCCAAAATTTTACTCCCCCTATTTACTTTCCCTCAAACTTTTATTCCCAAAAAATTTTTATTTTCCCCCTAAACTTTTACTTCTCACTCTTTACTCTCAAATAAAAAATAAAAATTATCCAAAAAAAATCACTAAACATAAATAGTAATAATTTTATTTATATTTACTATTTATATTATTAAATTAAATTTCACATTTTATATTATTTATATTATTGAATTGTTTAGTCATATTGAATATTTATATTAAAATTCAATTATTAATTATGCCATAAAATATTCGTGTTAAAATTTTATATCGGTATCAATTTCACATTTTATTTTTGAAATAACTTTTATTAAAAAATTATATTTTTACATTTAATATATTTTTTAATTCCAAAATACATAGTGACAAGAATCTGAAGATAATTGAAACAACTAAGCAAGCAAATAAACTAATCCGTATATAAAAAATTAATAAATAAATTATGAGGTGATGAAAGTTAATAAAAAATTTGATTAAGGTAGACAAATTTTATTACGATGGGTGACAACGGTTACAATGACCCAAAATTATTTTTTTAAAATTTAACTTGAACAAATATATTCGATTCGATTTGAATTCCATCTCACTCGACTCGATTCGAGAAAACTTCAAATAAAGTTAGGATGATAAAATGAGATTCAAAAACTCGATTAACTCGAAAATTTTTGATTCGATTCGATCGAATGCTCACCCCTAATAGAAACCACATGGTCGTACTCCAGTGAAAGACCATTTAAAATGACTGACTATTGCTCTTTTTGAAGAACTTTTTTACCACACCAAGCCAGAGAATCACACAAATGCTTTATGCCAGCAAGGTAATTTGACATACTCATATCATTTTTGTGAAATTTATGAAGTAAAGAAAAATATCTCATGGCTTTTGTTGTTGATTGACTACCAAAAATTCTATTTAACGCATACCACAACATAAATGCATATGAAAAATCACCAATTAACCAATTATACAGAGTAGGACTTACAATGGACAAAAGCCACCCATAGATAGCAACATCTTGTTGCTCATATTGAACAAAAGCAGGATTTTCCATTGATAGGCCCCCACTGCCAGTGACTACAAATGGAGAAACTAGCATCGTACCATCTATCAAGATAACTCTGAAGATGCAAAAGTAAATGGATTTAACTCTAATACCATATTAGAGATTAACAAGAATTCGTATCAAGAAATCAATCATAATTGCATATCTATCTCAAGCCATCAATAGCTTTATATCCAACAGATAGTAACTTAGAAACCAATGTAACAGATTAATAGAAACTCAAAAACTACTAACTACTACTAACTGTATTGAACTAACTAGTAGTTGTTAGCTGATACTAATACCATACACCTAAAGCACATGATCTAGTTAGTAACTTGGATTCCATAATTTCAATTACCATGAAAAATTTACACTTTAACCCTTTTAGCACCTATTATACTTCTATCACAACATAATACTTAATATGTCAAAACTTTATAAACCATAATTACTCACAAATTAATCCACTTGCAATGAAAATTACATTTATGCCCTTACATAGTGAAAACGCAAAAATTATAATTTGTTTTTGTACTTCTTCATTTTTATGTAGTCGAAAAGTTATCTTAATCATGATAATACACATTCCAAGTTATTCTCATTCCAAATAATCATTTTTAACCCATATTTTCTCAATTTGGTCAAATTGTATTTTAGTCCTCTAACTTTTTAAAACTTGTTATTTGGTTCCTTTTCCACATGTTCACATTCACAATTTTCTACAATGAATTCTATCTCAAATATGAAATTAATTCATTAGGATCTCTCTTTATCTAACTCATTTAAATATTTCCTCGAAATTAATTGGACATGATTTTAAAACAATAGAAAATTTTGTACTAGAATTTTTCGGCATTATAATTACCTACACAACTATTATTCTTAAGCCCTAGATCAACACACTCTAGCAGCCAATCTTCTTTAAGAAATGCCTAAGACTAACTTGGGGACATAGACCTTGGAGAGTCCAATGCATGCTTTCGAGAACCTTCCAAACACTACCATTAAACCAAGTCCTATCAATGTTTTACTCCTTCATAAAAATCTTGAACCTACAAAGTGAATCATTGGCTCACTGTAAATAGAGACAAGCAATTTCACTTGATCAAACCTCATCCTACTAAAGGTAAGAGTCGTTTAGTATAATAAATTGACCATATTTCTCCCCTAGAAACCTAAAAAATATCTCATGCTAAGCCCTGATTAGAACATCTTCTAATACCACCCAAACTTTGTAGCTTCTTTTGGGATCAAAATAGGTAAAGGTTCCAAAAATTCAAACCCTAGAGATAATAGTTGGTCCCTACGGTCCCATGCATCGTGGAGGCACTCCTCTGAGTTAAATTATAAAATGACCACAAGACCATATCAAGGGAACACCTCACAAAAAAATCTCTCAAACTTCAAAACATGTTGATTAGGGGTGAGCATTTAATCAAATCAAGTGAAAAACTTTCAAGTTAATCGAGTTGAGTCAAGCGAAATGAAATTTGAATTGAGTCGAGCCGAATCAATTGAAATTGTTCGAGTTAACTTAAAAAATTAAACATGTCAAATTAAAATCTTATTACAGTATAACTAATTACATGTTAGAGCACATAAATTTGAAACCATATATATTTGAAATTTTTTTCAAAGCAAAATAAAAAAAAAAGATATTTTAATATGATAAACTTGAACATTAATTAACTTATTTAAGTCCCCAAAACTATTATTTTAGAAAATAATTTAAAATTTTAGCTTTCTTTATATATTCTTCAAAATTATTTCAAATTTTTTATAATTTTTTTAAAATATAATTTTTGGAATTTCTATAAATATTTTGTATTTTAAAAATTATTTTGAATTTTTGAAATTTATTTTGAATTTTTTTAACTTTTTTTAGAGAGACCAATTTGCTCATTTGTAAAATTGACAGGGATCAAAGAGGTATTTACATCAATCTATTATTCGAATTATTTGAGTTATTCGAATTGAAAAGTTCAACTCAACTTGAACTCAAATTACTTACTCAAGTTGACTTAATAACTTGAATTATTCGAATAGCTCGATTCGATTAACTTGAAATTCAATTTTTTTTCAATTTTTTAAATTGGATTGAGTTTTACTCACCCCTACTAATGATTATGTTAGACAAAACAAGTTAGCGAATAAAATAAATTAATTATAAATAAACATATATGAAATAAAATATAAATAAAATTATTTATAATTAATTTATCAAATACGGAAATCAAATAAAACCATGATAAATAGTTGAAATAAAGGAGAATCGACATTTTACAAAACGTTAAGGCCTGTGAAACACAGTTTCCTTAAGACAGATTCGGCCGCTCTTACAGTACTTGGAGTAATGTTGGTCGAATGTCTCCCAGGAAACAACAATAGCAGTGATCAAAGTAGCAGTACCTCTACAACGATCAACGAACAAACAATGCCTTTTTCTATCACCGGAATGTTTGAAAATACGAAGGAGGAAAAAGAAGAGTTTTGATAGCAACAAAGTTTCGACAACAGAAATTATAAGAGAGAATGAGTGTGTCAAACCCTTCCGAAATCATGGCCTTTTATAGGCATGGAGACTGTTGGAATTTTGGAAAAAATATCCACAAAATCTGTCATTAAATCCATTTGATTTAAAATTTTAATCAGATTTATTGGAATCAAATCAATAAGATAAGTTTCCATAATAAACAGATTATGTCTGCTGAGGAAAATAAATTCGTGTTGGGCTAAAATATTTGCAAACCCACTTGGGCCCGACCGGTCCGAACATTTCGCGTCGCCCACGTCATGCGAATACGCCCTAACCCCGTCAAGTTTGGACCTGCACCCCTCCGCCCCCCCCGGCAAGGTAGGGTTACAAGCTTAGTCATTCAAATAACCTTGAAGAGAGTTCACATATATAAACACATCTCACACTTGGTATCTAACTAATGTGGGATCTAAGCCTTTACTTTTCCTCAAAAATATTTCCAAGTAGCTTACTTTGAGCATCAATTTCTCATTCATCACTCAACTATTTTGAGCATATGATATACTATTGCAAAGGTCTCATGGAGTGGAATATGAAACCAAAATTTTATGATTCAACTCTCCACCTTTACCTATTAAGAATATGCCTCAAAGTTCTCATATAAGCAATTTTTCCAATAATCCCCCACATGAATGAAAATTGATAGTTTTATCGAAAAATATTGACTCGATGTGGTGATAGGATCTACGATTGGTAGTTGCATAGAATAGGTAGGTATCCACCCTTGAACATTTCCTTGCAAAAGTATATTTACTTTACTAGCTGACCAGTAGACATGACGTCCTTGAACTGTTCTACCTTTTGTGTAAACGATGACATACCTCACACAACTACCTCCCTAGCAAGGTTTTAGTTCTCATGGCTATGTTCATATAGCCATGAACATCTTCTGGTTCAATAAGAGTTTGAGAGAACTATGCTCCAATAGTCTCCTTGAAGCGGCCCCACTTCACTCTCATATAGGTGACTTGTGTTGTTCGGCTCACCAAAACACATAATGGTCATTAAAAGCATTTCTTAACCTATCTCATTTTAGTCATTGTTTACATCATAGGAACAGACTTGGGATAAGTACCCCCACAATGACCTCACAAGGTCTATACAATTAGGTTGTCCCTTTGAACCTAGATCTTGGGATCTCCAGTCAACTAGGTAGGGTTTTCCTTCATATAGCTCCTTTTATTTTCATAGGCTTTAGTCTCATTCCTTTTGATGTTTTATCAACCTGATCTCGATTCAAGCCTTTAGTTAACAGATCTGTAATTTTATCTTTTGATTTTACAAAATCAATAGAGATAACTCCGTTTAAGATCAGTTGTCTAACGGTATTGTGTCGACGACGTATATGTCTCGACTTACCATTATACATTATATTATGTGCTCTACCAATTGTTGCTTGGTTATCACAATATATGTACATTGTGGGCACAGCTTTTGGCTAGTTAGGAATATCCTCTAAGAAATTTTGAAGCCATTCTACCTCTTCTCCAGATTTTTCTAGAGCTACAAACTCAGATTCCATTATGGATCTGGTTATAATTGTTTGTCTTGAGGATTTCCATGACACAGCTCCTCCTCTCAACGTCAAGACATATCCACCTGTGCCTTTGGCATCTTGAGTATCAGATATCCAACTGGCATCGGAGAAACCTTCTAAAATAGCAGAATCTCTAGGATAATGTAATCCATAATCCCGAGTATATCTGAGATATCTCAGTATCCTCACAATTGCTTTCCAGTGGTTTTCCCCTAGATTGCTTGTGAATCTGCTTAAACTACTCACAGTGAAAACGATATATGGTCTAGTGCAACTCATAAGGTACATTAGACTGCCTATGACCCTAGCTTATTCCACTTAGTTAATGTTTTCACCTCTGTTTTTAGACAGATGTTAGCTCGTATCAGTTGGAGTTATGGCTATACCGGAATCATCCTTACTAAATTCTCAAGAATCTTGTCCACATAGTGTGACTGAGCCAATATAAGACCTTCAGGTGTCCTTTTAATTTGGATACCCAAAATTATATCAACTATTCTCATATATTTCATGTTAAATCTTGAATGTAACATATCTTTGGTACGTTTTACCATTTCATTGTTACTTCTAACAATGAGTATGTCATCAACATATAAGCATAAGATTATATATCCAACATCAGTAATTTTGACATAAACACATTTTTCACACTCATTAATCTTGAAGCCATTTGTCATCATGACATTATCAAACTTTTCATGTCATTGTTTTGGTGTTTGTTTAAGCCCATATAAGGACTTCACCAATTTACAGACTTTCATTTCTTGTCTTGGAACTACATAACCCTTAGGTTGTACCATCTAGATTTCTTCATCAAGATCTCCATTTAGGAAAGTTGTTTTAACATCCATTTCATGTACTTCTAGATTCTAAAAAGCGGCAATTTCGAGTATCATCCTTATGGAAGTTATTCTAGATACTGGAGAAAAAGTATCAAAGTAGTCAAGGTCTTCATTTTGTCTATAATATTTTATAACCAATCTAGCCTTATACTTATCAATTGTTCTATTTGCTTTCATTTTTTGTTTGAAAATCCATTTAGAATTTAGTTGTTTAATTCCCAGGGAAAGATCCACTAATTCCCATGTATGATGATGGAATCAATTTCACTTTTAATAGCATCTTTCATAAGGTGCTTTCGGATGACCATATAACATCATTATACGTTTGAGGTTTGGCCTCTAGCATAAAGGTTAGAAAATTCAATCCAAAAGACTTTTCTACCCTTGCTCGTTTACTCCTCCTTGGCTCTATCTCAGTTTCAGCCTCGTCAGGATTATTTTCATCTATAGTCTCCGAAGTTCATTTTGTTGAACTTAAGTCAACTTTCCTAGCTTTACAAGGGAAGATATTTTCAAAGAATAAAACATTCTTTTATTCCAATATGATATTCTTGTGAATGTTAGGATTTTTTTTATTTATACACAAGAAACCTATATGCATTGCTATGATCTGCATAGCTAATAAAAATACAATGCATTTTTCTATCATTGGAATTTTTTAAAATACGAATGAGGAAAAAGAAGAGTATTGAGAGCAACAGAGTTTCGACAAGAGAAATTATAAGAGAGTATGAGTGTGTCAAACCCTTTAGAAATCATGGCCTTTTATAGGCATGAAGAGTGTTGGAATTTTTGAAAAAAATATCCACAAAATCTGTCATTAAATCCATTTAATTTAAAATTTTAATCAGATTTATTGGAATCAAATCAATAAGATAAGTTTCCATAATAAGCTGATTATGTTTGCTGAGGAAAATAAATTCGTGTTAGATAAGTCCACTTGGCCTAATCAGTCCAGACATTTCACATCACCCACATCATGCAAGTGCGCTCCAACCTCGTTGAGTTTGGACTTTCACCACTACACACAAGGCAAGGTCACAAGCTTAGTCATTCCACTATCTTTTAAGAGAGTTCACATATATAAACACATTTCACACATGATATCTAACCAATGTAGGATCTAAGTCTTTACTTTTCCTCAACAATATTTCCAAGTAGCTTATTTTGAGTATCAATTTTTCATTCATCATTCAACCATTTTTAGCATATGATATACCGTTGTAAAGGTCTCGTCGAGTAGAATATGAAACCATAATTTTATGATTCAACTCTCTACCTTTACCTATTGAAAGTATGCCTCAAAGTTCTCATACAAGTAATTTTTCCAACAGATTATTCTCCCAATCAAGCAGCATTTGACCCACCCTACCTCATGGCAAGGGATTGCCACATCAAAATGAAAAGGGGTATTAATTGAGGCGGGAGCAAGTCTTCTCAACCCCCAAGGTTTATGAAAACCCCAACTAGGATATTCAATAAGAGAGACACCAACCACCTAGCAACAAGATGATAAATGCCAACCTACTCCGTCAAAACCTCTACCCTCCTTAGCCATTCAAACAGTAGCAACAACTTCTATCTTGCCAACCACAACCTCCTTGCAAGATCTAAATTCCTAGGAGTTTTGGACACCCTTTCTAAGTTGCCCACGGGGATGGATTGAAGCAAAAGAGGGGATATGACGAGCCTATCCCTCCATTCTTGCCTTGAAAACCCTAATGCGATAACCTTCCATTAATCTTTCATTCCCAAACTTCATAGCTCTGCACATATTTGCCTCTTTAAACCTCACAAAAGAAAAATTAGTAGAAGCAAACCTTCTCTTCATATTCCAAAACACAATTTACATCAACAGCCTCCCCATACTCACTGAAAGCCCCTGAAAGCGCACTTTGATAAGTTCTCTTACTAACATTTTCTACAAACACAGTAAACCCAACTTGGCCTCTAAAGAGCTTGATGTTTGCACAAAGAGTCGTGATTATAGGCTGGAGTCAGAACTATTCATTATTTAACTTCGCGTTTAATTTTTAGTTGATTTTAATGATAATCTTTACTTATGTACAAGCTTGCCAAAAGCTACATAGAAAGAGTTATAAACATGTGAAAATCGTGCAAATAATTATACATAAATTTTATTATACTTTGAATATTTAAAAAACAATGAACATATATCAAAAAAAATAGGCTTTAAAAGCTTTTTCGTTTTATTTAGATAAACTCTTATCATACTTAAACAAGCCCTTAAATTTTAATTAGTATCCAAATAAGCCATTAATCTTTTAACTTGTATCCAAATAAATCTTTAATCTTTAATTTATATAAATAAAACTCTTGATACAAATCAATGTTTAATCTAAAATAAGAGCTAATTTAAATAAATAAAAAAAGAAAGTATTTAGTAAAAGTAAAGTATTTAAAGAGAACTTTTAGGGTAATTTACCAATAAAAGCCCATTTCTATAAAAAAAATTACTGAAATGGGCCCTCTATTTTATTATTTACAGGAATGGTCTATTTTTCGCGAAATCGTGTCCACGTCAGAGCGATGTCAGGGTACGCGTCAGGAAATCGAGTCCACGTAAGCGCAGGAGCGATTTCCTTCCACGTAAGCATCTCGCGCTTACGTGGACGTGATTTCCTCCCGCGCATGAACAGTAGCCAACGGTCAAAAATTTGACCGTTGCCCCCCCAACGGTAAAAAAAAACTATAAATACCCCCACCCCTTTTTTATTTTTTCACAAACAAATCCTCTCTCATATTTCCTCTCAATTCCTCTCAATTTTTTTCCAAAATTCTCTCAATTTCCTTCCAAAATTCTCTCAAATCCATATTTAATTTCAATTTCCTCTCAATTTCCTTCCAAAATTCTCTTAATTTCCTTCCAAAATTCCCTCAAATCCATATTTGATTTCAATTTCCTCTCAATTTCCTTTTTTAAAATAATTTTAAATTTTTTATATTTTTATAAATCGTAAAAATTTGTCCGATTTCATAATGGCCGGATCATTGACTCGTCTTGATAAGCATCACATATCGATGGAACAAATGAAAATGGTAAGTGTTAAATTTAATTTTTAAATATTATTTAAGAATTTTTTATTTATGCATTTTTAGATAATTATTAATTTATTATTTGTTATAAAATGAGGTAGATCGGGTATTGGAATGCAATACCTGGAATATGCATGCTCCTCCTCCATCACCGTTGGTAGAGAACTACCTGCGGGAAGCAGGTTTTTGGCACGTGGCGACGGTAGGCCGGGGATGCAAGTTGTACCCGAAACTGATCAGTGCGTTCATCGAGAGGTGGAGACCCGAGACGCACACATTCCATCTTCCATGTGGAGAGTGCACTATCACTCTAGAAGATGTCCATCTGCAATTGGGATTACCGGTGGACGGGCACCCAGTCACCGGGTCTGCCCAATCTAGCAATTGGGAGGCGGTGTGCTATGATCTTTTCGGTGTAATTCCGGAGAAAATGGAGGGAGGTAAGGTCGAGATTGGCTGGTTACGTGACACATTCGCTGATCCGAATGAAGATTCAACCGAAATTGAAAGAATCCGATATACTCGGGCATACATTCTTTAAATAATTGGAGGTTATCTGATGCCCGACACGTCATGTGACAGCCCAAAATTGACCCTAGTCGGGAAGTGGTTTCGGGACCGCTAAACCGAGTCACCGAAAGGTGTGAATGTGATGTTTATTGTCTAGAATATGTAATCATGAATGTGTGAAAATTTCAAGCTTCGATTTAGTCGATTGCATGTGAATTTAGTCAATAGGACTTATATGAGAAAATTTTAAAATGTGATAGGTCAATGCATGAGGACCTATTAGTGCATGTGGAAGAAAAAGGGGACTTGCATGTCAAAGTGCCCAATTCTTGATAAGTGGCCGGCCAAGCATGACTCCATTCCTCCAAGTTTATGTTGTTTATTATTTAATATTGGTAAGTAAATTAAAATAAATTAAAGAAAGGAATTAAAAAGGGAGAGATGAATAAAATAAGGAGGGAAGAGGGAGTGTTCATCTTTTTTTTCTTTGGCTATTGCCGTGAGTGAGGAGAAGGAAGGGAGATTTGGTTATTGGATTTTGGCTTGGAAGATGGCTAGAATGAGGTATGTATTGAATGATTCTTGAAAATCTATGCATGTTTGAGATGGTTAGTTCAAATTCTACTCATCCTATAGATTAGACTTAGGATTTTGAGGTTGAAATTCGGCCAAGAAGCTTGAAACTCTTAGTAGATGTGTTAATGTCATTAAAATGGATAGTAATGTAGGATATGGTGAGTGGTTAATTGCTTTTAACTTGAAAGTTGAGGTTAAAGGGGTTAAGTGATTGCCGAATCTAATTTAGGGGTGGAGGATTGTGTTCATGTTATATTGGATAGGTAGAGGTTGTAATGAGGTTGAAATTGTTGAATTGTTAGCTTGGTAACTAATGAAGTAATCGGCCATATGGGGTAAAAATGGGATGTTCATTTTAGTTGTTGTTTCATTTTTGTGAGAAATGGGTCAAGTATTCATGAGATGAAATTGTGTGATTAGATAAATTAAAGGTAATAGTATAGTTGATGAATATATATAGATATACATATTCGGCCATCACTTAGGAGCTTATGTGATGTTGAGTTAAGCTTTGCATATTCGGCTATATATATATATACATATATATGTAAGCCCATTCGTGATACTACCTTAGGACTATGTGTATATAACCGACAAAAGAATGGGAAAAACTAGTAAGGGTGAAGGCCGAATGAGCTATAGGTGGTGTGGATGACTTTTATACATGTGGGTGTGTGTGTATGCCATTTAGTTGGTGACATTCGGCATTTCCTAATTAACATTAGAGATGAGTGAATGAAATCGGCATGTGTGTTTGTGAAAATGCCGAATGTGAATTTGGATAATATTGAGTAATGTATGTGCTTTAAAATGATGGAATGGAGTGGATGCTTTAAATGTGTTATGAACAATTATAAGTTAAATTAAGGGTTGCTAAATTACCATTGTCATTGCCGAATATACAAACATACATATGCATGTGTAATTGAAGTATGAATGTTTAGCAAGATGGTTAGACTAGTTAAATTATTGATTTAGCTCAAGGAGTTAAAGGAGGTGAATCGAGCAAAGGCAAAGAAAAGGTTATCGAGTAGCCGAGTTGGAACCGTCTTACCCAACACGAGGTAAGTCATTAAGCATGTAGTTGGTATTATTTCAAATGGTCATAATGTTTATGTATTGATGCTGAATGGAATGAATAAATATATATATATGCATGTACGTATGTGATGATGAAATTGTTGAATGAAAAGAAAAGAGGTAAGATGTACTGAGTTGTTGATCTCGGCACTAAACGTGCGGGTATAACCATTTATGACCATGAGATTGGCGCTAAGTGCGCGGGATTAAATTGTACAGCACTAAGTGTGCGATTTGACTATGTTGCACTAAGTGTGCGAAATGAATATGATGCACTAAGTGTGCGAATTGACCATGCGGCACTAAGTGTGCGAGTTTGACTATGTAGCACTAAGTGTGCGATTTGATTACGTAGCACTAAGTGTGCGAGTTGATTATATAGCACTGAGTGTGCGGACTCAATATACATTCGTGAATCATTATGGACACTATGTGTGCGACACTATTGAGTCGATCGCGGACAGCGGATCGGGTAAGTGTCTTGAGTACATGGCTAATAGGTGCTATGCTTATACTTGGTGTTGAGCTCGGTAAGTTTGAACCTATGTGACAAATATACTTGAAGTCACGTACATAAAATTTATCGTAGGATGGGTGAAAGGCCATTTAGTCGTTGATTGTAACGAAAATAAATTGATTTATGAAAATGCTTCAATGTCCTATTGATGAGTATATGGATTGTGAATGCATGAATTGATATGAAATTGAATCGATAGGTTGGAGGAACTATGGTATGGTTCGGTATGGATGGAGTAAATTGTCTCGTTCCATTTTGTTTCCTCTTGTGATAATGTTATTGATGGATGGTAGTGCATTGCTTATGACTTACTGAGTTATAAACTCACTCAGTGTTTCCTTGTCACCTATTATAGGTTTCTTGGACTCATCTATTTTTGCGGGGTCAGGCCGTCATCGAAGTCATCACACCGGATAGCAAGTTTTGGTACTTTCTTCTTAGTTGGCTTAGAAGAACATTTTGGCATGTATAAGCTATTACGTTGTGTTTGAACTTTGGCATGTAAACTTTAAGCCATGCGAAAATGGCACGATTGTTCGATTGAGTTGGATCAAGGGTAGGCATGAAATGGACCTAGTTACTTTCGTAACAGATGCTGGCAGCAGCAGTGTCATGAGATTGAAAAATCACTAAAAATAGTAGGAGTGGAATTAATTGATGAATAAATTATGTAATCGAAGCTCGATGAGTCTGCTTTCATGAGGAAGTAACGAAAAGATCATATGGGCAGTATATTAAGAGATAATCAGATTATTGTGGGACAGGGCCAGAACGGTTTCTGGATTCCCTGCTCCAACTTTGGAAATTCATTACAAATTAACCAGAGATAATTAGGGGTCGTACCATATATGTACAGATTCCTCTCTGAGTCTAGTTTTCATAGAAACAAACGGCATCAGTATTGAAGCCCCGTGCAGGGAGATATCCAAGTCATAATGGGCAAAGGTCAGTGTAGTCGACCCCTGCAACTTGGGAGACTTTGACTAATAAACTGTACTAATTGGCCCGACCAAAAATTCTAGAAAAAAATAAATAGATGGGCACATGAGTCTAGTTTCTGGGAAAAATTACGAAACTGATTTTGAGTTACGAAACTCAAGATATGATTTTTAAAACGACTAGTACACAGATTGGGCAGTGTCTGGAAAATAAATTTTATAAGGGGTTAAAGTCAGTTAACACCTCGTGTTCGACTCTGGTGTCGGTTTCGGGTTCGGGGTGTTACATTTGATTGGTATCAGAGCTATGGTTTAGTCGGCTCTAGGACTACCATAGCGCGTATGAGTCTAGCTATACATGCCGAATGTTAATGTTTAAATGTGTGATGACTTCTGACGGTTGAAATGTTTTTGTTTTGATTAGTAAATGGACCCCGGTGAAGAAAGAACCCTAGCGGATGACGTTGAGAGTGTAGCGGCTGCTCCTGCACAAGGGACGCCGCCTGTTGAACCTCAGTCATCTGCGAATAATCAAGGTGAGGGGGCTAAACAAGCCTTCTTTACCATGATGAATGAGTGGGTCGCGCAATATGCCTGAACCAACCCGGCTGTCCAACAATTCCCAAATTTGAATAATCCACCCCAAGAGCCTGTAATGCCATCAGTCGCTGATCCTGTGAGGCTGAGTAAGCCACCTGTAGACTTGATTAGGAAGCGTGGGGCCGAGGAGTTCAAGGCCATAGTAACTGATGATGCCGAAAGGGCCGAGTTCTGGCTTGATAACACCATTCGGGTGTTCGATGAATTGTCATGCACACCCGACGAATGTCTAAAATGTGCTGTATCTTTGTTGCGAGACTCAGCCTACTATTGGTGGAGGACCTTGATTTCCATAGTCCCGAACGAGCGAGTAACTTGGGACTTCTTTCAAACGGAATTCCGGAAGAAATTTATTAGCCAACGGTTCATTGATCAGAAGCGTAAGGAGTTCTTGGAACTCAAGCAAGGCCGTATGACTGTATCTGAATACGAACATGAATTCGTAAGACTCAGTAGGTATGCCCGGGAGTGTGTAGCTGATGAGGTTGCTATGTGCAAAAGATGCAAGGAAGGATTGAATGAAGATTTAAAGCTACTAATGGGTATTTTGGAAATAAAAGAATTCGTAACACTAGTCGAACGAGCCTGCAAGGCGGAAGAACTTGGAAAGGAGAAGAGGAAGGCTGAATTTGAAGCTAGAGATTATCATAAAAGATCGACGGGTAAAGCTCCGTTCTCAGCTGTAAAGAAGTTCAGGGAGGACATTAATAAGTCGAGGGCGACTGCGGGAATTTCCATTAGGGCAAGACCATCGATGGGCTCCCGAGCTACTTCGGTAGCTAGTGTGGGCAATAATCGTCACGAGAAACCTGAATGTCCCCAATGTGGAAGACAACACCTAGGTGAATGTTGGGGCAAGTCTACTAGCAAGGCCTGTTACGGATGCGGTTCGAAGGACCACTTCATTAGAGATTGCACGGAGCTGGATGAGAAGAATAAGATTCAAGGTGCAAGACCTAGTGGAGTGACATCTAGAGGTAGACCACCGAGAATTTTAGGAGGCAGGGGTGGTAGTCAGAGGGGGGCCTCTGATACGGCCGATCGAGCCGAGAACCGTACTCCTGCTAGAGCATATGCCATTCGCGTACGAGAGGAGGCATCCTCCCCCAACGTCATCACTGGTACCTTCACTCTCTTTGATACTAATGTGATTGCATTGATTGACCCTGGTTCTACTCATTCATATGTATGCGAAACCTTAGCAACCAGTAAGACTCTACCTGTTGAGTCTACTGAGCTCGTAATTCGAGTATCAAACCCTTTGGGTCAATGCGTACTTGTTGATAAAGTGTGTAAGAGATGCCCTCTAATAATCCGAGAATCCTGTTTTCGGCCGATTTGATGCTTTTGCCGTTCGACGAGTTTGATGTTATTCTTGGTTTGGATTGGTTAACCGCGCATGATGCGGTTGTGAATTGCAAAAGCAAGACTATCGATTTGAGGTGCGCAAATAACGAAATAATCCGAGTTGAGTCTGCGGACTTAAGGGGGTTGCCAGCTGTAATATCAGCAATGTTGGCCCAGAAATATGTAAGGAAAGGGTGCGAAGCATACCTCGCGTATGTACTTGATGACAAGGAGTTAGAAAAGAAACCCGAATCGGTGCCGGTGGTCAGTGAATACTCGGATGTTTTTCCTGAAGAGTTACCGGGTTTGCCACCTGTTCGGGAGGTAGAGTTTGGCATTGAGCTTGTACCTGGAACTACGCCAATTTCGATCGCTCCGTATCGTATGGCACTAACCGAGTTAAAAGAGTTGAAAGCTCAGTTGCAAGAATTGACGGATAGAGGTTTCGCTCGACCGAGTTTCTCACCTTGGGGTGTACCAGTATTGTTCGTGAAAAAGAAGGACGGAACCATGAGGTTGTGCATTGACTATCGTCAACTGAATAAAGTGACGATAAAGAATAAGTATCCGTTACCGCGTATTGATGATCTGTTCGATCAATTAAAGGGAGCATCGGTGTTTTCAAAGATAGATTTGAGATCGGGTTATTATCAGTTGCGGATTCGAGATTCGGACGTACCCAAAACTGCTTTCAGAACGAGGTACGGTCACTACGAGTTCTTAGTGATGCCGTTTGGGCTCACTAATGCCCCTGCGGTGTTTATGGATTTGATGAATCGGATCTTTAGGCCGTATTTGGATCGGTTCGTAGTTGTATTTATTGATGACATCTTGGTCTATTCAAGAGATGAGACCGAACATGCTGAGCATCTGAGGCTAGTGTTGCAAATTTTGCGGGATAAGCAGTTATATGCTAAGTTCAGTAAGTGTGAGTTCTGGTTAAGAGAGGTTAGCTTCTTGGGTCATGTGGTATCCGCATCGGGTATTCGAGTTGACCCGAGCAAAATTTCAGCCATACTTAACTGGAAGCCTCCGAGAAATGTTACCGAAGTCCGGAGCTTTCTAGGGCTCGCCAGTTATTACCGACGATTTGTCAAAGGTTTCTCGATGATAGCCACACCAATGACGAAGCTACTTCAGAAGGATGTTAAGTTCGAATGGACGGAGAAATGTCAGAAAAGCTTCGATCAACTGAAAACTCATCTGACTGAAGCTCCAATTTTGGTGCAACCCGAATCGGGTAAAGAGTTTGTCATTTATAGTGACGCATCCCTACTTGGGTTGGGTTGCGTATTGATGCAAGAAGGTCGAGTTGTGGCCTATGCGTCGAGACAATTGAAGCCACGCGAGAGAAATTATCCGACCCATGATCTCGAACTAGCCGCCATTGTGTTTGCATTGAAAATATGGCGACATTATTTGTTTGGCGAGAAGTGCCATGTGTTTTCGGATCACAAAAGTCTCAAATATTTGATGACTCAACGAGACTTGAATCTGCGACAAAGACGTTGGCTTGAGTTGTTGAAAGATTACGAGCTTGTCATTGATTACCACCCGGGAAAGGCTAATGTGGTTGCGGACGCCTTAAGCCGGAAATCACTGTTTGTTTTGCGAGCGATGAATGTACACTTGTCTGTTCTACCTGACAATGTGTTAGTAGCTGAATTAAAAGCCAAACCATTATTGACTCATCAAATTCGTGAAGCTCAGAAAGTCGATGATGAATTGGTTGCAAAACGAGCTGAGTGTGTTCCGAACAAGGAATCGGAGTTTCAGATTGATGATGATGGTTGTTTGAGGTTTAGAAGTCGTTTATGTGTTCCAAGGAATTCGGAACTCATTCCGATGATTCTGAACGAAGCCCATTGTAGCCGAATGTCAATCCACCCGGGGAGCACGAAAATGTACAACGACTTGAAACGTCGGTATTGGTGGCATGGTATGAAACGAGACATCTCCGACTTTGTTTTGAGATGTTTAATATGTCAACAAGTGAAAGCGGAACATCAAGTGCCTTCAGGATTACTTCAGCCGATCATGATACCCGAGTGGAAATGGGATCGAGTCACAATGGACTTTGTGTCCGGACTACCATTGTCAACAAGTAAGAAGGATGCGATTTGGGTTGTTGTTGATAGACTGACTAAGTCGGCTCACTTTATCCCCGTGCGTACGGATTTTTCATTGGATAAACTAGCCGAATTGTATGTTTCTCAGATTGTGAGATTACATGGAGTACCTATTTCTATCGTGTCGGATAGAGATCCGAGATTCACCTCGCGATTTTGGAAGAAATTGCAAGAAGCTTTGGGTACCAAGCTGCATTTTAGCACCGCTTTTCATCCCCAAACCGATGGTCAATCCGAGCGGATAATTCAGATACTTGAGGATATGTTGAGATGTTGCATCCTCGAGTTCAGTAGTTCATGGGAACGGTATTTACCTTTGATTGAATTTGCTTACAACAATAGTTTTCAATCAAGTATTAAGATGGCACCTTATGAGGCTTTGTACGGTCGTAAATGTCGTACGCCATTGTTTTGGACCGAGCTTGGTGAAAGTAAAATTTTCGGAGTTGATTTGATTAAAGATGCCGAACAGAAAGTAAAGGTAATCCGTGAAAGTCTGAAGGCAGCCACAGATCGTCAGAAATCGTATGCGGACTTGAAACGAAAGGACATTGAATATCAGGTGGGAGATAAAGTGTTTCTTAAAGTGTCACCTTGGAAGAAGGTACTCAGATTTGGCCGTAAAGGCAAGTTGAGCCCGAGGTTCATTGGGCCATACGAAATATCCGAACGAGTCGGTCCAGTTGCGTATCGATTGATTTTACCCCATGAACTTGAAAAGATTCACGATGTCTTTCATGTTTCAATGCTTCGACGTTATAGATCCGATCCGTCACATGTGATTAATCCCTCAGAAGTTGAAATTCAATCTGACTTGAGCTATGAAGAAGAACCGATTCGTATCCTAACTCGTGAAGTGAAAGAGTTGCGAAATAAAAGGGTTCCGTTGGTTAAGGTGTTGTGGCTCAAACACGGGATCGAGGAAGCAACCTGGGAACCCGAGAGCTCGATGAAAGAACGATATCCAAAACTATTTACCGGTAAGATTTTCGAGGACGAAAATTTCTTAAGTGAGGGAGAGTTGTGACAGCCCAAAATTGACCCTAGTCGGGAAGTGGTTTCGGGACCGCTAAACCGAGTCACCGAAAGGTGTGAATGTGATGTTTATTGTCTAGAATATGTAATCATGAATGTGTGAAAATTTCAAGCTTCGATTTAGTCGATTGCATGTGAATTTAGTCAATAGGACTTATATGAGAAAATTTTAAAATGTGATAGGTCAATGCATGAGGACCTATTAGTGCATGTGGAAGAAAAAGGGGACTTGCATGTCAAAGTGCCCAATTCTTGATAAGTGGCCGGCCAAGCATGACTCCATTCCTCCAAGTTTATGTTGTTTATTATTTAATATTGGTAAGTAAATTAAAATAAATTAAAGAAAGGAATTAAAAAGGGAGAGATGAATAAAATAAGGAGGGAAGAGGGAGTGTTCATCTTTTTTTTCTTTGGCTATTGCCGTGAGTGAGGAGAAGGAAGGGAGATTTGGTTATTGGATTTTGGCTTGGAAGATGGCTAGAATGAGGTATGTATTGAATGATTCTTGAAAATCTATGCATGTTTGAGATGGTTAGTTCAAATTCTACTCATCCTATAGATTAGACTTAGGATTTTGAGGTTGAAATTCGGCCAAGAAGCTTGAAACTCTTAGTAGATGTGTTAATGTCATTAAAATGGATAGTAATGTAGGATATGGTGAGTGGTTAATTGCTTTTAACTTGAAAGTTGAGGTTAAAGGGGTTAAGTGATTGCCGAATCTAATTTAGGGGTGGAGGATTGTGTTCATGTTATATTGGATAGGTAGAGGTTGTAATGAGGTTGAAATTGTTGAATTGTTAGCTTGGTAACTAATGAAGTAATCGGCCATATGGGGTAAAAATGGGATGTTCATTTTAGTTGTTGTTTCATTTTTGTGAGAAATGGGTCAAGTAATCATGAGATGAAATTGTGTGATTAGATAAATTAAAGGTAATAGTATAGTTGATGAATATATATAGATATACATATTCGGCCATCACTTAGGAGCTTATGTGATGTTGAGTTAAGCTTTGCATATTCGGCTATATATATATATATACATATATATGTAAGCCCATTCGTGATACTACCTTAGGACTATGTGTATATAACCGACAAAAGAATGGGAAAAACTAGTAAGGGTGAAGGCCGAATGAGCTATAGGTGGTGTGGATGACTTTTATACATGTGGGTGTTTGTGTATGCCATTTAGTTGGTGACATTCGGCATTTCCTAATTAACATTAGAGATGAGTGAATGAAATAGGCATGTGTGTTTGTGAAAATGCCGAATGTGAATTTGGATAATATTGAGTAATGTATGTGCTTTAAAATGATGGAATGGAGTGGATGCTTTAAATGTGTTATGAACAATTATAAGTTAAATTAAGGGTTGCTAAATTACCATTGTCATTGCCGAATATACAAACATACATATGCATGTGTAATTGAAGTATGAATGTTTAGCAAGATGGTTAGACTAGTTAAATTATTGATTTAGCTCAAGGAGTTAAAGGAGGTGAATCGAGCAAAGGCAAAGAAAAGGTTATCGAGTAGCCGAGTTGGAACCGTCTTACCCAACACGAGGTAAGTCATTAAGCATGTAGTTGGTATTATTTCAAATGGTCATAATGTTTATGTATTGATGCTGAATGGAATGAATAAATATATATATATGCATGTACGTATGTGATGATGAAATTGTTGAATGAAAGAAAAGAGGTAAGATGTACTGAGTTGTTGATCTCGGCACTAAACGTGCGGGTATAACCATTTATGACCATGAGATTGGCGCTAAGTGCGCGGGATTAAATTGTACAGCACTAAGTGTGCGATTTGACTATGTTGCACTAAGTGTGCGAAATGAATATGATGCACTAAGTGTGCGAATTGACCATGCGGCACTAAGTGTGCGAGTTTGACTATGTAGCACTAAGTGTGTGATTTGATTACGTAGCACTAAGTGTGCGAGTTGATTATATAGCACTGAGTGTGCGGACTCAATATACATTCGTGAATCATTACGGACACTATGTGTACGACACTATTGAGTCGATCGCGGACAGCGGATCGGGTAAGTGTCTTGAGTACATGGCTAATAGGTGCTATGCTTATACTTGGTGTTGAGCTCGGTAAGTTTGAACCTATGTGACAAATATACTTGAAGTCACGTACATAAAATTTATCGTAGGATGGGTGAAAGGCCGTTTAGTCGTTGATTGTAACGAAAATAAATTGATTTATGAAAATGCTTCAATGTCCTATTGATGAGTATATGGATTGTGAATGCATGAATTGATATGAAATTGAATCGATAGGTTGGAGGAACTATGGTATGGTTCGGTATGGATGGAGTAAATTGTCTCGTTCCATTTTGTTTCCTCTTGTGATAATGTTATTGATGGATGGTAGTGCATTGCTTATGACTTACTGAGTTATAAACTCACTCAGTGTTTCCTTGTCACCTATTATAGGTTTCTTGGACTCATCTATTTTTGCGGGGTCAGGCCGTCATCGAAGTCATCACACCGGATAGCAAGTTTTGGTACTTTCTTCTTAGTTGGCTTAGAAGAACATTTTGGCATGTATAAGCTATTACGTTGTGTTTGAACTTTGGCATGTAAACTTTAAGCCATGCGAAAATGGCACGAATGTTCGATTGAGTTGGATCAAGGGTAGGCATGAAATGGACCTAGTTACTTTCGTAACAGATGCTGGCAGCAGCAGTGTCATGAGATTGAAAAATCACTAAAAATAGTAGGAGTGGAATTAATTGATGAATAAATTATTTAATCGAAGCTCGATGAGTCTGCTTTCATGAGGAAGTAACGAAAAGATCATATGGGCAGTATATTAAGAGATAATCAGATTATTGTGGGACAGGGCCAGAACGGTTTCTGGATTCCCTGCTCCGACTTTGGAAATTCATTACAAATTAACCAGAGATAATTAGGGGTCGTACCATATATGTACAGATTCCTCTCTGAGTCTAGTTTTCATAGAAACAAACGGCATCAGTATTGAAGCCCCGTGCAGGGAGATATCCAAGTCATAATGGGCAAAGGTCAGTGTAGTCGACCCCTGCAACTTGGGAGACTTTGACTAATAAACTGTACTAATTGGCCCAACCAAAAATTCTAGAAAAAAATAAATAGATGGGCACATGAGTCTAGTTTCTGGGAAAAATTACGAAACTGATTTTCGAGTTACGAAACTCAAGATATGATTTTTAAAACGACTAGTACACAGATTGGGCAGTGTCTGGAAAATAAATTTTATAAGGGGTTAAAGTCAGTTAACACCTCGTGTTCGACTCCGGTGTCGGTTTCGGGTTCGGGGTGTTACACGTCACGGAGCCGCGTACATCTAAGATGGCTGCTGAAACTCGTTGATTTTAGAGCAGCCGGTGAATTCAGTTGGGGGTCTGCCGTGTTGGCTACATTATATCGGGAGATGTGCGGGGCGACGCGATTGAGGAGAGCCAAAATCGGAGGTTTCCTGTCACTACTGTAGTCATGGGCATGGTTTCGCTTTCCATTTCTACGTCCTCGACTAAACCACCCATATACATTCCCACTCATAACGAGGTAAATTTTATATTACGTTTTACAATTATTATGTAGATTTTAAAAATAAAAGTATGCTAAAAATTTATTTAATTAGGTGGAACCATCCGGCAAGTTATGCTGGATTACCGTCTTCTCTTGAAGATGTACGGCTTCTATTGGACCAACGGTCGGAAGCAGAAGTAAGTATTATTGCAAATAGATATTTCCATACATTTGCTAGTCGATTGGTATTTAGTATTTAGTATTTAGTATTATTATGTATATAACTAATATTTCTATCATGTTCATATAGTTTGAATGGACACCATACGAGGATCCGGCAATTCGGGCAGTAATTCCAGAAGAGTTCTTACAAAATCTGAACGCCTGGCACATGAAAGTCGTGTTGATCAACTACGCAACCGTGGAGCCGCACCAGTCAGACAGAGTGCTACGACAATTTGGATGTAGACAACCGATTCCCGTGAATCCTGAGGAGTTTGACGAGCAACACAAAATCGACCTTCGGCAAATGAATACGGATTGGCCGAGATACTGGTCCGGGTACATAGATATGTGGGAAGATCAGCATGAATATATACCTACTCGGGAAGCAATCATCGTTCCAGAGTTAGCGTGCGTTCTAGAATACATGCCATGGTTTAGGGTCCATGGCAAGCCGTATTTACTAACGCCAGAGCAGAGGCAGTGACAAATACGTGTTGCAAGGTAAAAGCACGGGCCTCTAAATCCAAGACGACAAGACGACGAAGACAGCCCCTCAACGAGGCCGAGACGTTCACCTAGCTCATCATCAGCGGCCATGCAATCACCAGGCCCAACGAGAGCACCGAGTCAGTCACCCGACGCAGCAAATCAATCGATGATACCCACGCAACCGCCTTTTCAAATGATGCCAGGTGCATTTCCTAACCCTTATATGTACACTTACCCTTTTATGTATCCTTTTTCGAGTCCTATGGCAGGTTGGAGCCAAATGCTCGTTTCAGCTCCATTTCCTGTTATGCCGAGCGGATCGCCGATGCATAGGCCAGCGGCACACAAGGGATCGCAAGGGGGACCGTCGGGGAGCTCTCATTTTTACCAAGCCCCACCAACGTATCGGTTTCAAACACCGTCACCGTTCCTGATGCAAACACCTCCACATACACTGTTCTTTGAAGGTGGATCATCGTCCCAAGTCCGACAACCAGATGTCATACCGGAAGAACCAGAATCCCCGCCGGAGGAACAAAAACTGCCGTCGGAAGCTAGAGAAAGGAGGAATCCAGCGCGTAACCGTCGACGGCCGCCATGTGGCACTGAATCCCCCGGGCATAGACATTGATTGTCGTATTTAAATTTATTTGTACAAATATTTTGAATATTTTGATATTATTTTTATGTAAAAATAGAAATTTTTTGAGTTATTTTGATATTATTTGATGTAATAAAATAGAAGTTTATTCCTAACCCTAACCAAATTTAATTAAAAACCCTAACCTAACTTAATTAAAAACCCTAACCTTGACTAAACTTAATTAAAAACCCTAACCCTAACCCAATTAAATTTAAAACCGTAACCCTAACCTAATTTAATTAAAAACCCTAACCCTAACCCAATTCAATTAAAAACCCTAACCCTAACCCAAATCCAATTTTATATAATTTGATAATTTTACTAACCATTTATAATTTTATATAATTTGATAATTTTACTAACCATTAATAATTTTATATAATTTGATAATTTTACTAACCATTAATAATTTTATATAATTTGATAATTTTGTAACCCGCTAACCGAGTGTCCGCCAGGGGTCGTGTATACATCTCGAACACCAGTCGCAAGTACATCAGTTGGCGATGTAAATTGCACATATAACTCAATATAAGGTGCTCCACTAGCAAGATGAGTCTGGACCATTGCCTCCAAGCTATGAGCACCTTTTATGTCGAACGAGTCATATGTCACCGGATCAACAGAAGAACAAAATCGATACGTCATGGACAGAACTTTCATTGGCGTCGTTCTGAAAATTTTATGCCTAATTCTTTTACGAAGTTCTTTCAAATCTATGTTCTGGTTAAAACCAGTCGCACCGTATTCTCCGACAAAAAAATAACACCATTCTCGGTGTGGCAAACCTCACCATCGTAATAAATAACAGCACTAATACGTTCACTCATATTTGAAACTCTAACTTTCTTAGCCTCTCTAAATTATTTCTGCTGTGACTTATGCATTCTGAGAACATTATATGCCTAATTTATAGCCTCAGCCCAAACATGCTACTGTAGCAAAAGCGCGCCCATGAGGCCACGATTTCACAAATTCTTCTCAAATAGCATCCTGCTAGAAGTGATTTTATACTATTTGGTCAGAAAAGTCAAAAAAATTTATTTCTTACATGACCTACTGTAGCAAAAGCGCGTCCACGAGGCCGCTATTTCACAAATTCTTCTCGAATAGCATCCTGCTAAAAGCGATTTTATACTATTTGCTCAGAAAAGTCAACTCGAAATTATTTCTTCCAGGACCTAAAAACCCTAAAAAGTCTAAACCCTAAACCCTAAAAGCCAAAAAAACCTAATGTGGGAAAAACGGCAAAATCGCGTCCACGTCAGCGCTATGTCAGGGTACGTGTCAAGAAATCGCGTCCATGTAAGCATGAGATGCTGACGTGGAAGGAAATCGCTCCCTCAAGGACGCGATTTCCTTCCACATCAGCATCTCGCGCTTACGTGGACGCGATTTCTTGACGCGTACCCTGACATCGCGCTGACATGGACGCGATTTCGCGGAAAATGGTCCATTCCAATAAATAATTAAATAGAGGGCCCATTTCGGTAATTTTTTACAAAAATGGGCTTTTATTGGTAAATTGCCCGAACTTTTAGTTTGTTAGGGTAAATACT